>NW_018233187.1:128108-186900 GCF_001263595.1 Phalaenopsis equestris
GACAACACTGACAGTAGTTTGCACGGTTTAAGATAAATTTGGTGGACTTTATTGGGATTTCGCTCCTTAATAACCATCTGGAGGTGTTTTTAAAGTCTTAAAAACTGCCTTGGACGACCAGAAACTTCCTAATTTTGAATTTCATTGCCTCCAATTCTAGAAATACTTCCAGGTATGGAGTTTCAATAGAAGAAAGTTTATCAGTTTTGATGAGCAGAGATTATACGACAAAATCATTAAGAAGAAGAGATTGATCAAGGAGAGAGGCTTTGTAAATCATGGATTGATTAATCCAAGTTCTCCGATTGATAAGATCATTATACAAAAATGATGGGAAGTTTTGTGCTACACTACTGCTGCAGTTGTTGTACCAATAGTGAAGAAATTCTATGCCAACTTACATGGAATTACCCAAGGAGTTGTCTTCGTATGAGGTAAGGCTGTACCATTTACTCCTGCGTGAAATAATGAGTTGTATATAATAGAAAACATTCCAACCTTTCATTATACAAATTTTATCCCTACGAAAGATTTAATGCAAGATGTCTATAATTTTTTGACAGATGAAAGTGATATTTGTGAAATGTGCGATGAGGGATATGTTAGTTTCTCTGCTTCATCATTTAATCCAATTTCGATGCAATGATATTTCTTCATTTCTACAAAATTACTCCCTACCATGAAGATTAGTAGAGTTACTAAAGAAAGTGTTATTTTAAATTATTGCATTCAAATGGAAAAGCCCATTGATATAGGATCTATTATTTTTAAATCTATTATGGGTATTATTATGAATGGGTCAATTTATGGACTTGGACATCCTTCCACAATTTTTCTACTTTGTAGTCAATCTCAAGTTCCATATGAAAGTTAGGAAAAAGCTTTATTACCTTGGGAGCCCATGATTCTTATTGATGACAATTATGTTGGGAATGGGAATGAAGCATTAGATGTTACCCTAGATCATTCATCACATGCTTCAACTCCATTGATGCCACCAATAGTTGGAAGTTCACTTGCTTTGGAAAAGAAATTGAAGAAAATTGAAACAGAACTTCAGAGTATTATGAATGCGGTGGGAGATCTTAAGTACCTTTTCGATCACCTTGGTTGGAGGATGAAAGAGAATTTTGATGAACAAAAATTTATCAGCTTCAGGGCTAGTGCTTGATTTCATAGTCTACGGGGAAATAAAAAAGTGATTCCGGATCGGGGATTTAAAAATCCTGGTGGAGAAGTCGAGCGATTGATCAATGCTCGGCAGTGGGAAGATTTTTGTTATTTTACTGCAGTGTGTTTATTGGTGTGGTAATTGAGTTCTACACAAATTTTACGGAGGCTTCTGACGACTGTGTTTTTTTTTGTGGAAAAATGGTGGAGTTTTCTCCAAGAAAAATTAATGAGTTTTATCAGTTAGAAGATGTTTACAGATGCCAGTATAATGCCAGTATAAATCATTTTCTCCAGTATAAATCATTTTCTGCTATGAATGAGGCCTTGAATGAGGTTATTTCTTATTTGATTGATGAAAAAGGGACCTCAAAAATGATATTAAGGTAAACTTTCCCCTTTATATGCTTAATGTAATATCTAAGGCATGACACTACTTTATTTCTGGAAGAATAATTCCGACAAATCATCATAGTGAGGTGCCCAAAGATAGAGCCCCAAAGATAGAGCCAAGATAGAGCCATCTTGAACTTTTGTATTCAGCAGGTGATGGAGATAAATGTAGGCTTTATTATTTATATGAACATTAGATCTATTTCTTTGGGAGAGACTTCTGTTGGTTTGACACACCATGCACTTATTTTCACACTCTGTGAACAGGCAAGAGTTGATTTTAGATTAGATGATGAGAAGATTGAGCCTCTAAGACCTATTGGGCCTGCTAAAATAAAAATCTATGAATCTCGTGTTGATTGGAGATCTGGAGGTAAGACTAGTGATATTCCCTCTACTTCTATGATACCTACTTCTAGTGACCCTACTCTTCGAGAACTATTGGACCAGATGATGATTCAGCAGGGAGATATCTTTAGAATGGATTAGAATGGATCATAGAATGCAATCATAGAATGCAAAACATGGCTGCTAGAAATGCTCACACTGGTGATTTGATTCGGCAAAAGTTTGAATATGATGTTGCTTATGATGATGCTATGGTGAGATACAACAAGGGTGATCATTCAGTTTAGTTTCCTACTCACCCCATTTTTACTCCATATCAGCGGCATAATTTGGATGTAGACGAAGAAGAAGATGATGATGATTGGTGATCTTTCTTTTAGTGTATGTTTGATTGTACTTTGTTATTGTGTTGCTTGTTTTTATTATGCTGTTGAGACTGTTTGTTGTTAGATTGTAAGACTTTATTTTGTTGTTATGTTGTGTTGTGAACTGTAGTTTGTAAAACTATTTTCATTTCTGAAATTCAGTTTAGTTATGTTGTTAGTTTTAGTATTTTGTTAAATGTAGTGTAATTAACTCTTTCTCAGTAGATTTTTTATGTATTATGTGCAATTTAATGTTTTAAGACTTGTAGCTTTTCATATTAACACCTGCAGTATTTCAGAATTAAGTTTCAAAATCAAAACTTTCAACAGGTATGTCTTTTCTTTATGTATTTAATGTTTTCTTTCACCTTCTATTTTTTAGTTCTACATGCTAAATCTTTTAAAAATTTAAGTTTGGGGGGGAAGAAAATTTTCTTTTTAAAGAAATAAACTTAATTTTATTTGTCCTTACTTAACTATATTTTCAAAAATTTTAAATTAAACATGACCTTTGGTATTATGGGTTAACCTTAGATAACTATATTTATGTTTCTAAATATAAAATAAACTTAAGTAAAAATTTTCAATAATAAAGGTTAATTTTAGAGACTAAGACACTTGGTATAAAAGAAAAAGACTGTTTTTCTAATTTTAGTAAAGAAATTTATATTTTTGAAGTATTAAAAATCTTAAAGGTTCATATAAGAAGAAACGAATTAAACTTTATGAACTCTTTAAACTAATATAAATTTGTTAAGTTAAGAAATTTGAAAAGTTTTTGACTTTAATAAGAGAATAGTGAAGTTCAAAATCATTAAAGATTATCTAGATATAGTAATCCTCACATAAAAAAAGAAGAAAAAAAAAAGAAAAGAAAAAGGATTGAAAATGATCCCGAAGAAGAAAAAAAGAAAAGAAAAAAAGATAATGTGGGGAGAAGCTTGAGGAAATGCCTAATTAAAAATTGGCTTCACTTGAATCAACTTAAAGAAAAAGGCTTGGCTACATTTTCTAAACTTATACTTGAGTATTAACTTATTTACTAATAAAGTTTTATGAAGTTCTTTTTCATATGAATACTTTACGTGGCTTTAATATGATAATTTGCAATTTTTCTTGAAAAAAATAGAGAATAAAAAATCTTGGACTTGATTGTTGGGTATTCTTACATCTTTAGTATTAACTGGAGTTGTTTTGAATTTTTCTTAAGTTATGTTATTTAATTTAGTGGATTAAAATATGAAAATCTAAAAGTTAAATTCTTTACCGTAAGTCATGTTTTTTATATAGTAGAGTTACTCGATGACAAGTAACATGTAAGTTTGGGGGATTTTGATACACCAAAAATATATACATTTTTAGACCCATATTTATACTCATTTTTTGTGATATTACACTTTACTAGAAGGTATTTTTCAGGTTTTCTTGCAGGTTGTTGATTTTTAGGACTTGGAGCAAAAAGGAAGCAAAAATGATGAAATTTGGAGTCAAAATAGAGAATATGAAAGGTTACTCAGCGTCGACGGCTCCAGAAGCAGCGCAGATGGCACCATTTGATAGAGAGCAAGAAATTAATTGGTGGAACACTGGCGCCGACGGTGCAAGTTTGGGCACTGACGGCTCTTATGGCGGTGTAGACTCTGTTTCTAGAAGATTCAACGAATCTGGACACCTTTGAAGAGTTTTTGGATGCACCTATTGGAGAACCGACTCTAGGCTCTATTAGTGGTCAAAATTCATTAGAAAAGGGGCTCTCTTGGTTTCTCTTCATTCCACTTCATTCCTTTAGCGCCATTTCTCATTTCCATCTTCATTCCACCACAATTTTGGAGTCTATTAGTGAGTTTTATTTAAGAGTTTAGAGTTTTTGTGGTGAGATTAACTGTGAATTCTTCTCTAAGAGTGTTGGAGAAGGAGAAAAGTGAGAGATTTATTCTTCCTACATTTCCTTATAAGTGGAGAGGCTACAAGGGATTTGCTTTTAGAAAGAGTTTCAGATAAGTGTTGTTTGTTTATTAGTATTATATAAACTTTCTTTTATATATGAAATTTGTGTTTTGTTGTATCTTTCTCATGAAGTCTAAGTAGTTTCATTTATCTTTCTCTCTACTCTGAGATATGGTGAAATGATGAGATAATGTGGATGTATCAATATTAAAATATAAAATAAATTGTGATGATTTTTCAACTCCGAACTTAATTTACTTTTCAACTTGGCCAATTGAATTGTTAAAATTTGTTGTGAAACATATGATTCACGAAATGGAGTATGAGTTCTACAATAGAGTGAGGATCACATTTGATTCCATGAAGGAGAATTTCGTTAATAGAATTAAGTGCAAATAAATATAAAAATATACTTTGTTGGGTGTAGAATTGGAGAATTTTTAGGGTGACATACTACAATCCCTAATTCGGTCTTAGTGTTTAAAAACTAAAGCAAGAGTTAGCCTTCAGGTGAAGGGAAGTGGGAACTCTGGAGTGGGAGCTAATATCCTCCTAACCTAGTTATAGATTTAGGGACTAAACCTGGAATTAGCCAATAATTTTATATAACACTGTATTAGGGTATAGAATTAAAACTACTCCTATCTGGCACAATACATATTAAACCATTTATCTCATCTCATTTCACCAAAACCTCACTGTAGTGGGAAAGATGCTTTTCATATAAGAAATCTTCATCACATAAACATAGTTTAATAATTTAGTAGTGACTGTTTAAACTTTGCATTTCAGTTTTGCTAATAGTTAAATAATTTTGTTTTTATCATATGTTTTGATCATACCTCAGCATTCAAAATTAATGACAATAATTTTGTTTTACTTTCTATGAATTTTCTTGTAAAATTATCATTTCAAATTTAAACCTTCCCCGTGGGATTAATATTGGGGGCTTAAATAGAAAGTGCTTTATTATTTGATAACGATACATATACTTGCGTAAAATCTCAACATTAATTGCTCAAATTTCTTAATCATAAACTTTATAATTTTTGCACAACTATATTCTCGAGGTCATAATATCCCTGCAACTTTTCAAAGATGTGTGATGTCAATTTTATGTGCTTTAATTGAAAAGGGAACTGAAATTTTTATGGATGATTTGTCAGTCTTTGGGAATTCTTTTAATTTATGTTTAAAGAATTTAGTAAGAGTTCTAAAATGCTGTGAAGAAATAAACTTTGTTCCTAACTTGGAAAAATGTCAATTTATGGTTGCAGGAGAAACAATGTTAGGGCATAAAATTTCTGAAAATGACATGAAAGTTGATTAAGCAAAATCAAGTTATTGTTGAATTGCCACCACCTATTAATGTGAAGGGAATAAGGAGCTTTCAAGGACATGCTGCTCTCTACAGATGTTATATTAAAGATTTTTAGAAAACTTCCAAGCCTTTTTGTTAACGTTTAAAAAAATGCAAACTTTGATTTTAATGATGAATGCCTACATGCCTTTAACTTATTAAAAGATAAATTAATCACTGCACCTATTATTATTTCACTTGATTGGAATAAATATTTTGAATTAATGTGTGATGCTAGTAATTATTATACAGAGGTTATTTTAGGATAAGGATATGACAAAATATTCAAAGTGATTTATTATGCTAATATAACCCTTAATGCGGCTCAAATTAATTACACTACCACTGAAAAAAATTATTAGCTATAGTATTTGCTTTTGATAAATTCAGATCTTATCTTATTGGAACTAAATGTATTGTGCATATTGATCATTCTGATGTTAAGTATTTAATGATGAAGAAAGACACAAAACCATGATTAATTAGATGGATCCTTCTAATGTAAGAAATTGATTTTGTAGTTTTGGATAGAAATTATACTAATAATCAAATACCTTATCATCTGTCAAGGCTTGAATAGAAAAACTAAAAAGATTTAAATGATGAAATTAATGAGAATTTTTCTAATGAACAATTAATGAATGGTGAATTCCATGGTATGTTGATATAGTAAATTACTTGGTTAGTGATATTTTACCTTACGGATTAGATGGCCATCAAATTAAATAGTTCATTTATGATTCAAAATTTTACTTTTGGGATGACCCTCACTTAAATAAATAATGCATGGACTTAATTTATTTAAAATGTTTACTATTAGAAGAAACTCAAGAAACTATTCTAAAATGTCATAAATTAGATTTTGGGGGACATTTTAGAGTGAATAAAACTGCATTTAAGTTTTTACCATATGGATTTTATTAGCCTACTTTATTTAAGGATGTTAATAATTACATAAAAATATGCGATAGATGTCAGAGAATAGGCAATATTTCTTGATGAGATGAAATGCCCCTAAATTTTACTCTTGAGGTTGAAATTTTTGATGTTTGGGGATTAGGTTTCATGGGACCATTTGTACCATCTTTTGGGAAGATTTATATTTTAATAACTGTGGATTATGTTCTTAAATGGATTGAAGAAGTTTCTTTATCTTGATGTGATGCTAAAAGTGTAGTAAAATTTTTAAGGAAGAATATTTTCGCAAGATTTGGAATGCCATGAGTTATCATTATAGATGGGGGAAGTATTTCAAGAAAAGAATGATTGAAACATTAACTCAAAAATTTGGGATTAAACATCATATTGTCCTCAGACCAATGGTTTAACAGAAGTATCCAATCAAGAAATTAAAAGAATATTAGAAAAAATCATAAATCCTAAAAGGACCAATTGGTCTGCTAAACTTGATATTGCTTTATGGGTCTATAGGACTGCCTATAAAGCACCTAAAGAAATGACACCATATAGGCTCATATACGGAAAAGAATGTCATTTGCCAGTTGAGTTGGAACATAAAGCTTACTGAGCAATTTAATAATTTAATTATAATTTGAAAGATGTTGAAGATAAGAGATTACTACAATTAAATAAGCTTAAAGAATTGAGAAATGAAGCTTATGAGAATGTCAAAATTTATAAGGAGAAAACGAAATTTAGGCATGATCAGAAAAAAGTGAAAAAACATTTTGAGCCTAGAAAAGAAGTATTGCATTATAATTCAAGATTGAAATTATTTCCAAGAAAATTTCCAAGAAAACTTAAATTCAATTTCCAAGAAAACTTAAATTCAGGTGGTCATGACCATTTATTGTCATAAAAGCATATCCATATGGAGATGTTGATATTGAAGGTCCAAAAATTGGGAAAGTTATTAAGGTAAATGGACACAGATTAAAAGCTTACATGAGTGGAGAGGGTCTTGTGTTTTAAGGGATCCTAATGTTGGGTCAACCTTATGTAAAATGTTGGTTATGTCGGACTGACAACGGTAAACCAAGTGCTTTTGTGGGAGGCAACCCATAGCTATCAATGTGATTTAGATTTGAATTGTAGTTATGATGAGTTTTATATAGTGATTGTGAGTCTTATATGATTTTGTTGGCACAAAATATTATTATATTAAAGGACTTGAAGAGTGGAAGAAAGAAATTTGAAAATTGAGTATGTTGGTTTGGCGCTATAGCGCCACAGTTTGAATAACTCCTTAAAACCGCCAAATATTCAGTTTCTTTTCTTCTTCCTCTATATAACTACCTAGGATATGCTTTAAAGTATCCCTATGACATTCATAAGTATTCTAAATAAATTTGAGAGTAGAAATTTCATTTGAGAGACCATGGAGAGTAATGATAATGGGGATTTGAAGAAAAGAAGTTGGTGCATAAGGATGCTCAAACATACTTCAATGGATATCTTGCAGTAATTATGGAGAGCTTCATGAATAAACTAGAGAATATTGAAGGTGAGATTTCTCTTCTTTATACAAAGTTGAAAAAGTTGTCCCATAAATACTAGCATATGGATTGGCAGTTGAAACAATAATTTAATAGTTTGGCTTGTTTCCGAGATAGTCAAGTGACTATGTATAGCACTAACAAGTGGATTAACAATAAATTTGCTAAGGAATTTTCTCATGCTCATTTCTATTATTGAACATGTTTGGTGAGTGGAATGGATAATATCACCACTGATCAAGAGTTCAAGAGTGGTCCTAAAGGAGGATGTTTTTATATAGATATTTCTGTTTTAATGTTATGTAATTCCATGTGTTGTGCCTTTCATATTTGTATCAAAACTTAGTGTGGTTTTTATTGTCTTTATTGTAAATGATGTCTTGGTGGTTATGGTGTATGTATTGAACTTAATTATTAATATAATAAAACCATTTATGTCGTGTTATGAAAAATTGTTCTTATCTTTTCATATTGGAATTCACAAATTTAAAATTTTGGAATGACAACAAACTTAATAATTGCAATAGTGGTCATTAAAAGTTGAAAAATAGCCTTTCTACATCCTAGATTTTCTATTTCCTTTTCAATTATAAAACATTTTAAAATATGGATTGGTATGAATGGCACTATAGCGCCACTTCTTGGGGCTATAGCGCTATTCATCAGGCTATGCAGGGCGCTATAGCGCCACTGCCCGACGCTATAGCCCCAAAATAGCCCGTGAGCCATTTTAAGTGCCTGGACCCACGATTTTTGCCATTTTCACCCTTTGTTCATCTCCTTACTCCATTTTTTTTTTGCATTCTTCCCCCATAGGGTTTTATTTTGTGCTTGATTGGCTTGGAGTTGAGCTTCCAAACTTTGGATTTCTTCATCTCTAGGTAAGATCTTCACCTTAGCTTTGAAAAATTTTGATTTGACGATTGATTTCAACCACATTGTTGAGTAGGCCAAAAATTTTTAAATTTGATGAAAATAGTGTAAAATCCATGGTTGAATGATTATTTATGTTTGGATTGTGTTTTTAAGAGTCTTTTAAAGTTGAAATTGTGATTTTTAGAATTTAATCATGGCTCCTAAAATGAAGAGAAGAAAGGAAAGAAGCAAAATTTGATTCTGATAAGTTTGTCAATGCAGGGGCACGTGACAGGTATGTTGATCTGCAATCAAAGAAATTGATTGCAGAACAAAGTTTTCTACATCCTGGCGAAACAATTGAGTACTTGATTATGCAGCGATAGTGGGAACACTTTTGTTATTTCACTGTCGTATCTGTAATTTTAATTGCTTGAGAGTAAAGCAGCCAGACGAATCTGATGATTTAGTCTATGTACGAGGGAAATATGTGGATATCAATTTTGTTATTAACCACATATACAAACTGCATAGTGTTCCTACCTATTTCTATTATGAGTTTCATCCTACGGATGATAAATTAGATGAGGTTATGGGATTTTTGACTGATAGAAATTGAGTTTAGAAGAATAAAAATGGGTGAAAAGTAAACTTTTCTTTATCAAAACTTAATGTTCATTCTCTAGCATAACACTATTTCATATCTGGTAGATTACTGCCTATTAACCATTTCAGTGAGGTATCCCGTGAGAGAGCCACCTTAAACTACTATATTCAAATGAATAAACCTAATTGTATTGGCTCCTTTATTTATACAAACATGCTTATTTCCTCGAGAGGAAGAGCTACATGAGGTTTCGGCTACCCTGCTGAATTGGACCTGGTGTGAAGTATGAGACTTGGGAAGAAATTTTGCCATCACATAAACCCATTGGAAAAATGAATTTGGAAAAATATGAGAGATTATTTAGGACTAGATCTAGGATTGGAGTTAACATATCTTCTACTTCAGATTCTACTTCTGCTCCTGCTCCTACTTCTAAACCATCTGCGTCTGATTCTATTTCTCTACATTCTCTTATGAAACAAATGTTGATTCAACAAGGAGATCTTATAACTTTACAGAATCAGGTAAAAGGCATTGAATCTCACTTGTTCCATAGTGATGATATTATGTTGAGGAAGGTTGAATATAATTTTACTTATAATGAGGCTATGATGAGATATGTGGGGGTGATCATTCTGTGGAATTTCCTACTCGCCCCACTTTCACACCATATCGGCTTTCTGAGATGGACGAGGACATAGATTTAGGAGAATGTGATGATGATGATGATGTTGTTGATGATGAAGATGTTGATGTGTAGTGTGTTTTTTCTTTCTTTCCATTAGTGTGTTTAAATGTTTGAACTTTATTTTGTTCATGATTAGTTGTATTTGTGTTGCATTGTGCTTGTATTTTGTTTTTCACTGTTAAACTGTTAGTTCTATTGTTTGTCTTTTTCTCCAATGTAAATACTAAAGTAGTGTTTATTTTATGTTTTTATTGTTATGCATCCTAATCGTATGTTTATCACTACTCAGTATTTGTCTTTTTTTACTTGTACCTGCACTTAATTTCCTATTTTAAAATTTTAAAACTTTTTCTCTTTCTTCATGAACTTTCCTGCTTTAAATTAGTTTAAAAAATTTAATTTTGGGGGATGGGAGAAAATTCTTTTTAAACTAAATTTTATTTGTCCTTAGGGAATTAAATTTTTCAAAATTATTTTTCACATAATAAGTGGTATGTAGAGTTAACTTTAGAAAACTGTATTTTTGATTTTATGAAAGTTGTAGAAAACCTAAGTAAAAGTTTTTATTAATGAAGGTTAATTCTAGAATTAAGATTTTTATTATGAAGGGTTTAAACTAACCTTTTGCTTTTTAAAGTAAAGAAAACTTTAATTTTGGAAATATTAAGGATCATATATTTACACTTGAAAAGATAAAATTGAGACTTTATGAAAAATTTTCAAAGCTAATACACATTTGTTAAAGTAAAGAAATGTGAGATGTTTTTAACTTTAAGTGGAGGATAGTGGAGTTCAAAATCATTAAAGGCTATCCAGATAGAGTAATCCTCACATGACATATAAAAAAGAAAGGATTGTAAACTTAGTTACATTTCTAATTTAGACTTAAAAGTATTAGCACTTTTACTAATAAAGTTCTCATGAAATTCTTTTTCTAGTATTTCCTCTAAGTATCTTAAGTATGATAAATTGCAGTTATTTTTGAAATAAATAGAAAATTGGAATTTTTAGACTTGACTGCTAAATATTCTTTTATTTTAGTTTTTAGCCTGAGTGTTAAAAATTTTTCTAAAAGTTTCGCCATAGCATTTATAAACTAGAAATTATAGAAATCTTTAGGTTAAATTTGCTACCACAGGTCATAAATGTTATATAGTATACTGAGTTACTTAAGGACACGTAACCTTTAAGTTTGGGGGAATTGATCCACCTAATAATAACCTATTTTAGTGCATATTTTATAAGCCTTTTATGTACATTTTTAATGATATTGCACTTTAAAAGCTTTATAATGATATTGCACTTTAAAAGAAGGTATTTTGCATGTTTTTGGTTTCAAGTGCATAAAATGAACATTTAGAGAAAATAAGGGAACAATGGAGGAAAATTGAAGATATTTGTGTGGCGTCATAGCGCCACATACAAGCGAACAGGGCGCTATGGTGCCCCTGACTGACACTATAGCACCCTGGACTAGCGCTATAGCTCTAGTAACTACTTTCCTAGAAGATACATCAAATTTGGCACAAGTTTAGAGGGGTGTTTAAAGCAACCCTTGGTTAGTTTCTATTTTCTTTTTAATGAGAAGGATCTGACCAAATTTAGAGACCTTTTGGAGCCTCAAAACTTCAATTGGGTGGCAATAGTATGTTAAGTTTTAATATTTTGTGTTCTAGTGTAAGTGTGAGTGTGCTTTAGTGTGAATAAGTTTGGAGATTGCTTAGAGAAAACTCTAGAAGTTTACTTGGGGAGAATACATAAGGTACTTTGTATTTGTGTTTAAGTTTTTCTTAAAGACTTGAATTTAAATGCAAATGTTTTTTTTAATCTCCATGAATTCTGAGTAGTTCTCTTTCTTTCTTCTTCCATATGAGACTTAATCTTGTGGGATGAGAACGATTTAATTATTACTTTTTACTCTTAAAAATTGTGATGGTATTTTCACTTAATCTTCATTTAATTTGCAAACTGGCCACTTGTGAGGTTAAAATCCGTTGAGAAACATACTAACTTGTGAGGGATATGATTTCACCCAATGATGTGGAGTTTGCTGTATGTTGTTTTTGTAAATATTTTTCAATATTACAAAACACACACAAAAAAACTAATAATAAATATGCAATACAATCCCAATAAAAATAACTTTAGTAAAAATAATTTTATCTTTTAAAATCTTTAAACTGTTAAACTCGTAATAACTACGCAAGTATACATATCACTCAAGTAATAAAGGGCTCTAATGGAGTCCTAAGTATTGATCCCACGAATTAGTTGGAAATTCTTATGATTATAATGTAAAACACAAAATTCAAATTACAAAACTAAAGTTCAAAACTCAAATCTAAAGTAATTGAGTGTATGCTAAATAAAATGTTGTTAAAAGAATTAAGTTAATTAAACTAATTGCTAAACTTCAAAAAAAACTTATAAAGACTAAACAATTTTTTTGTGACAAAGAGTTCAAATTTAAGAAAGCATCCTTCTCCTTTACAATTAGTATAAGGATTGTGAAGAAATTAAAATCATTTATATATATATATATATGTATATATAATCATATTGTGCCAAATATGAGCAATCATATTATTTACCCTCTTTCAAGGGCATAAAGAATATTTACTAATCCAAAGTTTGTTCCCTAATTTTGTGGTTAGGTTGGGAGGATACCGACACTCACTCTAGAGCTCCCACTTCTCCCTCGCCTGAGGGCTAACAATTTCACATTAGTTTCCATTCAACTGGATCAAATTAGGGATTTTAATTTATTTTAAAATCTCAAATTATTGTCCAACAAATTATATTTCCTTATTTATTTGGACTCAACCCCATGGATAACATTCTCACCCATGAAATTTAATGTGACTCTTATCATGTTGTAGAAATTATAGCCCTTTCGGATCATATGTTTCTCAACACATTTTAACATTTCAATTGGCCAAAATGAAAAATAAATGAAGATCATAGTTTAAATCATCACAAATTATTGACATTTAAAACCATGTAAATTAAAATTAATTCTTCAGAAAACCATATCTCAGAGTAGGGAGAAAGATAAAGAAGACTACTGATACACCAAAATAATATACTATTTTAAGTACATATTTTATACTTATTTTTGGTGATATTGCATTTTAAAGAATTATTTTCATGTTTTTATTGTAGGTATATGATTTTTAGGCATTTGGAGCAAAAAAGACAAAAGGACAAAATTTGGAACCAAAATAGCGAATTTTGGGATTATGGTGCATCATGCGTCAGATCGGCCCATGATGCGTTTTTTGACAGAGAACTGGTGCATGATACAGTAGAGATGACTTTTTGCAAATTAAGGCAGTTCAAGTCATATTTTGCAAATTTTCAAAGGGAAACTTGTTCTTTATACCTATTAGAGTAATTCAATGCATCTAGACACTTCGAAAGCTTCTTTTATGAAGGGATATGTTACTTGGATCAAATGACATATCTTTTAAATTAAAAAGGTTTGACTTTTAGAGGGAATTTGAAATTCTTTTCAAAGGAGTCAACCCAAAAATAAAAGAGAAGACTTAAAAGAAAAGAGGGGGACGAGAAAGGGAGAGAGAGAAAGTTGGTGTGAGAGGCAAGAGGAGAGAAGAGGAGATTTTCTTCTAGGGTTGTAAGAGGAGAGGGAATGTGATAGTGTTCTTCTTCATTACACTTTTAAGAGAGAATTGAGTGGGATTGTAAAGAGAGAAATTTTGGAGAGAACTTCTAGGGATTTTCTTGGGAAGGATTGTAAGATAAGTTATGTCTTCTTTTATTTCTTTTATCTTTTATTTCTTTTATTTTGTAAACTTATTTTTATATATGAAATCTGTGTTTATTCATATCCTTCTCATGAATTCTGAGTAGTCCTCTTCATCCTTCTCCCTACTTTGAGATATGATTTTGTGAAGAATAGATTTAGTTTTCTATGATTTTAAATGTTAATAATTTGTGATGATTTGAACTCTAATCTTCATTTACTTTTCAGTCTGGTCAGTTGAAATGTTAAAACCTCTTAAGAAACATATGTTTTTAAAAGGGATATGATTTCTAAAACATAAGGAGAGCCACATTTGATTTCATGGGAGAGTATGTCATCCCTGGGATTGGGTCCAAATAAATAGGGAAATATACTTTGTTGGATGCAGAATTGGAGATTTTATTATGACAGATTAAAATCCTCAATTTAGTCCAGTTGATTGAAATTCAATGCGAGATTGTTAGCTCTCAGGTGAGGGAGTAGTGGGAGCTCTGGGATTTCAGTCGGTATCCTTCCAGCCTAACCACAGAATTAGGGACCAAACTCTAGATTAGCAATGTTCTTTATAACACTCGAAAGAGGGTAAAGAATATGATTGCTTCTATATGACACAAAACTATATATATATATGTTTCTATATATTTTTTCAAATGATTTTAATTTTTTCACAATTCATATACTTATTGTAAAAAGGAAGGATCCTTACTTAAAGTTGAACTTTCGGGCAAAACAAAAACTTTGTTTAGTTTTAATAATTTTACTTTTTATAGTTAGTTCTCAGTTAATTAACTTTAATTTTGAACTGCATTTTATATAGCATTTGCCATAGTAGTTAATATTCAAACTTTGCACTTTACTTTAATTTTTGTATCTTTTATTATAAAATAATTTCAAAAGCTTAGTTAAAGGATTTTCCAAATTCCTTGTGGGATCGATGTCTAGGACTCCATTAGAGCCCTTTATTACTTGAGTGATACATATACTTGCGTTGATTTTAAAGGATTTGGATGTTTCAAAAAAGTTTTGAAAGATAAATATTTTTCATAAAAAGTATTTTTGTTGGGATTATATTGCATATTTATTACATATCTGCAGTGGGTAATTTTTTAATATTGAAAAATATTTGCAAAATTCTCACACTAAATCCGCCCGCATGTTCTGCATTAACTACTCAGAATTCATGAGAAGGAAACAACAACAGACATATTTCATATATAAAACTAAGTTTACCAAACAAAGAAATAAAAGACACAACATATCTCACACTCCTTCCTAAGCAAATCCCTAGAAGTTCTCTTTAAGAACTTTTCCTCTTTACAAGCACTATCAATTCTCTCTTAGAAATGTAATGAAAAATAAATCTCTCACTTTCCCTCTCCTCTTACAACCCTAGAATAAAATTTCCAAGTCCCTCACTCTCTCAATAGCCTCTCGCCTCTCTTTCTTGCCACAGAACCTCTCTTTGGCCCCGAACTCCTCTCCTTATAATTAATGGTTGCCCCCTCTCAAAAAGATTTCAAATTTCCATCCCATATTCTCTCTAAAGTCACACCTTTTGAATCCCAAAAGACATGTCCATTCATTCAAGAGACAAGTCCTTTCATTAGAGAACCTTTTAATGTGTCTGAATGCATTGAATCACTCCATGGAGTGTTTAACACTTCTGAAGCCTTCAAAATTAGCTCAAAATTCATCTTGAACCGCCTTAATCCATCAAATATCATCTCTGGCATTTCAGGTGCCAGTTATGGCGCTTCAGGCGTCAAGTTACTTAAGTCTGCGCTATTTTGGGTTTGGTCGCTTTAGGCACTGCTTCTCTACATAATTGCGCTTCAGGCACCAGCTCTCTGGAAAGTTGCTCTTCAAGCACTAATCTGGCTCCTCAAATGTTAGAATCATGAAGTTTTTTTTTTATTTTGGCCCAAATTTACTCATTTTTTTCTACTTCTATTCCAAATACCTAAAATTGATATACCTGAAACAAAAATATGAAAATACATTTCTTTAAAGTCTAATATCACCAAAAATAAGCATAAAATGTATACTTAAATTAACACATTATTTTTGGTGTATCTGCCTTTAAGCGGATACCACACTTCATTCTTGGCAAAGCCATTGTGATCACCTAATAGGAATTGTAAATAAATAGGGAGATAAGTTTTGATGGCATAGAATTGGTTAGTTCTAGATTGAAATGCTAGATTCTTATCAATTTGGCTTAAGGTTTAGTACCCTGCTGTTGGGATTTGGCTATCATGGTGGCATAGGCTAGGGGCATCTAGAAGTGAGAGGTTAGATAACACTGATGTGGAATCGAGATGTTAAGAAAACAATCTTAAGTTAGTCAATATTCTTTGCAAGCACTGGGAGGGGGTAAAGAATAAGGTATTCTTCTATATTTCACAATACCTCAATTTTGTATTAAATCATTTGAATCTTACATAGATTAAAATATTTTTACAAGGGGAAAGGTTTTCCATAATATCCAAATTCGTTGTTATATTTTGTTAAGCTGTTACATTTAGTTGTTGCTTTCTTTTTAACTCTTTTAGTAGTAATTTTAAGTAAACATATCATTTTAAATCTTTTATCCTTTTAGTTTGCAATTAAAATAGAATTTCTGTAAGTTGATTTTAAGAGTTGTTGCATTCCTTGTGGGATCGGTACGGGGGTTTTTAAAGAAAATCTTATATTACTTGAAACGATATGTATATTTGTATAGTACCCCTAGTGTGAAATTTTATTATATAATTCATAAATCATTATATTTTTTCAAATTACTAGCTAGATATAATTTGAGACATATTTTCTGGCAAAATTAAGAAGACTAAAAATACAAGTAATTGTGGGTCGAGTCAAGTTTTTGGCGCTGTTGCCGAGATTGCGACTAAAATTTTTTACTTACAATTTAATTTAGCAATTTCTTAAAATTTTAAAAAAATTAGAAATTTTTGAAGCAAAAACTGAAAAAATTTTAAAATTAAAAATTCAAAAAATATATCTTTTCAATTTTGGTGTGCTATTTTATTTTCTGTAATTATTTTTACTTTTTTTGTGTAGTTTTGGATATGAAAATTTAGTGTCTTATGATTTTGAATTGGAACAGACTAATAAAAAATTTTAAAAATAAGGAATACTTCATAATTCTCAAGAAATGGTAAACACATCGCAAAATGATATTGATATTTAAACAATTGAAAAACCTTCTGAACTTGAGATGAAAGTTTTACCTGCTTATTTAAAGTATGCATATATAGGGAACTCATCTACATTACCAGTCATTATATCCTCAGATTTAAATTTAGAATAAGAAGAATAATTATTGCAAATATTAAAGAATCATAAGAAAGCCTTTGGATGGACATTAGCTGATATTGAAGGAGTCAGCCCTTCAATCTGTATGCACCAAATTTTAATGGAGGATAACCATAAGCCTGGGGCTGATCCTCAAAAGAGATTGAATCATATAATGAAAGATGTTATTAAGAAAAAAACTTTGAAGTGGTTGTATGCTGGGCTTATTTATCCAATTTTAGATAGTTCTTGAGTTAGTCCTATTCATTGCGTTCCTAAGAAAGGAGGAGTGATTGTGGTTGAAAATGAAATGAATCAATTAATTTCAATAAGACAAGTTATTGGATGGTGAATCTGTATTGATTATTGAAAATTAAATGTCGCCACTAGAAAATGCCACTTACCTTTACCTTTTCTGGATCAAATGTTAGATAGACTAGTAGGACACTGTTACTTTTGCTTTTTGAATGGATATTATGGATACTAACAAATACCTATTACTCCTCAAGATCATGAGAAATTGACTTTTACAAGTACTTATGGAACTTTTTCCTTTAGAAGAATTTCATTTGGATTATGTAATGCCCCTGCAAGTTTTCAAATATATATGATGTAAATTTTCAGTGATTTAATTGAAAAATGAATTGAAATTTTTATGGATGATTTCTCAGTCTTTGGGGCTTCTTTCAATTTATGTTTAAGGGATTTAACAAGAGTTCTAAAATGCTGTGAAGAAATAAACTTTTTTATTAATTGAAAAAATTCCCAATTTTTTGTTCCAGAAGGAACAATGTTAGGGCATAAAATTTCTGAAAATGGCATGGAAGTTGATCCAGTGAAAATTCAAGTTATTGTTGAATTGCCACCACCTACTAATGTGAAGGGAAGAAAGAGTTTTCTAGGACTTGCTACTTTCTGTGGACGTTATAATAAAGATTGTTCAAAATTTTCCAAGCCTTTATGTCAACTCTTAGAAAAAGATGCAAAAATTGATTTTAATGATGAATGGTTATATGCCTTTAACTTATTAAAAGAGAAATTAATCACTGTACCTATTATTGTTTCACCTGATTAAAAAAAACCTTTTTAATTAATGTGTGATACCAGTGATTATTCTATAGGGGTTCTTTTAGGATAGAGATATGACAAAAAGTTCAAAGTGAATTATTATGCTAGCAAAACCCTTAATGAGGCTCAAATTAATTACATTACTACTGAAAAAAGAATTATTAGCTATAGTGTTTTCTTTTGATAAATTCCTATCTTATCTTATTGGAACCAAATGTATTGTTCATATTGATCATTATGCTATTAATTATTTAATGATGAAGAAGGATGCAAAACCACGATTAATTATATGGGTCCTTCTAAGGTCCTTCTAATGCAAGAAAATGCAAGAATTTGATTTTTTAGTTGTGGATAGTAAGGATACTGATAATCAAATAGTTTATCATCTGTTAAAGCTTGAAAAGAAAAATTAAAAATATTTAAATGATGAAATTAATGGGAATTTTTTTAATGAACAATTATATGGGATTAATGAATGGTGAATTCTGTGGTATGTTGATATAGTAAACTACTTGGTTAGTGATATTTTACCTTACAGATTAGATGTCCTTCAAATTAAAAAGTTCATTTATGATTCAAAATTTTACTTTTGGGATGACCCATATTTATATAAATAATGTAAGGACTTATATATTCGAAGATGTGTATCATTAGAAGAAACTCAAGAAATTAATAAAAAATGTCATAAATTAAATTTTGGGGGACATTTTGGAGTTAATAAAACTGTGTTTAAGATTTTACGATCTGGATTTTATTGGCCTACTTTATTTAGGGATGTTATTAGTTATATGAAAGCATGTGATATATATCAGAGAGTAAGCAATATTTCTAGAAGAGATGAAATGCCTCAAAATTACTCTTGAGGTTGAAATCTTTGATGTTTGGGGATTATATTTCATGGGACCATTTGTACCATCTTTTGGGAAGATTTATATTTAATAGTTGTAAATTATGTTTCTACATGGATTGAAGCAGTTACTTTACCTCACTGTAATGCTAAAAGTGTAGTAAAATTTTTAAATAAGAATATTTTCACAAGATTTGGAATACCACGAGTTATCATTATAGATGTGGGAAGTCATTTCAGGAATTGAATGATTGAAACATTAGCTCAAAAAATTGGGATTAAACATCGTATTGTCACAGCTTATCATCCTTAGACCAGTGGTTTAGCAGAAGTATCCAATTGAGAAATTAAAATAATATTAGAAAAATGATAAATCCTGAAATGACTAATTGGTCTGCTAGAATTGATAATCCTTTATGGGTCTATAGGACTGTTTATAAAACACGTATAGAAATGACACCATATATACTCATATACAAAAAAGCATGTCACTTGCCAGTTGAGTTGGAACATAAAGCTCATTGGGCAATTTAAGAATTTAATTATAATTTGAAAGATGTTGAAGATAATTGATTACTACAATTAAATGAGCTTAAAGAATTAAGAAATGAAGCTTATGAGAATGACAAAATTTATAAGAAGAAGACAAAATTTAGGCATGATCCAAAAATTCTAAAAAAACATGTTAAGCATGAATAAGAAGTATTGATTTATAATTTGAGATTGAAAGTATTTCCAGGAAAACTTAAATCTAGGGGGTCAGGACCATTTATTGTGGTAAAAGCATATCCATATAGAGCTTTTGATATTGAAGATCCAAAAACTGAGAGAGTGATTAAGGTAAATAGACATAAATTAAAAGCTTACATTAGTGGAGAGGGTCTTGCATTTGAAGAGATCCTAATGCTGGGGTCAACCCTAAGTGAAACTTTGGTTCTCGAGCTGACAAAGTTAAACCAAGCACTTTGTAGGAGGCAACCCATAGTTATCAGTGTGATTTGGATATGAATTGTTGTTGTGATGAGATCTATATAGTGATTGTGAGTCTTATATGATTTGTTTTGCACAAATCATTATTATATTAAAGGACTTGAAGAGTGGAAAAAAGAAAATTGAAAATTGAGTATGTTGGTTTGGTGTTATAGTGCCACAGTTTGAATAACTCCTTAAAACCGCCAAAAAATTGGTTTATTTTCTTCTTCCTCTAAATAAAACTGCTTAGGATAAGATTTAATGTATCTCTACAACATTCTTAAGTATTCTAATGAGACCTGAGAGTGGAAGTTTTATTTGAGATATTATGGAGAGCAATGGCAATGGGAGATTTGAAGAAAAGAAGTTGATGCATAAGGATTCTCAAACATACTTTAATGGATATCTTGTAGTAAGTATGGAGCGCTTCATGGATAAAATAGAGAAGATTGAAGGTGATATTTCTCTTCTGGATACAAAGTTGGAAAATTTTTCCCACAAATATAACACGTCATAAATCGTCACTTCATCTTGAGGATTTTGTACAATCATGTTGTGCAATTTCAGCCCTAACTCGCCTTAGGCTCCGAGGTCATCGTTCGTTACGACATAAATCCTCCTATCTTTCACGCTATTTATAAGATTGTGTCATGCAAATGTAAGCCCTAATTAATAAAATTGGCAGAATGAAACATATAATAATATTTCTTCAAAATTGAAGCCAACCTATATAATAGCTTGGGAAGTCACTGAGGTTCTCCACGGAATTTGTGACAACCCCTAGTTTTCTCCCTTTTGATTCCATAATAAATGTTCCAAACTTGAGACTTGCCAATTTGACACTCCTTTGTCCAACCGTGAAAGTCTTAAACTTTGAAATTCTTGAAAATAATATTTTCTGATCTAAATTGAGAGTTTTCTGAAGAGATTTCGATTATCTAAGATGTAATTAACTACAGGGGCTTGTCATTATAAGAAACTTTAGAACTCAATTTAATATAAACCCAATCTAATCTTTCATATTATATAGGGAAAATTTGTCTGTCAACATAAATGGTTTTGCAGACTAAAATGGATGTCATAAATTCTTTAGTCTATTTAATCGGTCCTCATTAGCAAGTGGTTTGTTTATTCCTCTAAATAGATATATCACTTACGGTATTTTGCTCGTTTATTTAAACTACCATATATATGGGATCAATTTGGTCTAATATTTTCAAAAATTTAAATATTACGTTCCAAAACTATTATAATATATATTAAATTAAATATCATCTTCCAACATATGGCTACTGAGAATTTTATGGCGATTCCATAAGAGAATAATTTCTCTCTCCATTGTGATAAAAAAGTCTTGCCTTCACACATCGGTAATGTGTTCATGTCTCTCTTGGTCCAGATTACCCTTCTTCCATTGGCATACTCCACCCTTTTTTTTCTTGGGTAAGTGCGGTCATTTCTTTTGGATTGGAGAACCGTCAGCTTAACCATATTTAAACAGAGAGATTCAGGAGACTTTTAGAACTTTTCCTTTTTTTTTGTGGGGATAGACCCCTGATAGGTGTATTAGCGAACTAGTTTCACCTGGGCAAAGTGCGTTGTGAAGTCGGTCCTGCACTGGGTTCTAAACTTCACCATTTTTCCTCGTATCTTTTAGGTTTGGTTTATTATTTAGAAATTGAGCCAGATCTTTACATTTCTTAACCTTTTACAATTTAATCAAACCCTTCAACGTTATAATCATGACTAAGTAATAAATTTGAATATACAACTTAAATTTAGAAAATTAAAATGAAGCAAAAATGAAAATAAGACAGACGTGCTCAGCTCACAGAGTGAATTTTATTAAATTTCAGTGTTTGCACTAAAATTACAAAGTATTGGCCGATATTAATCCTCAAAACTTCTTTTTAAAGCTGTTATGATGTCATCTCCAACTTTGACCTTTTTCTGCAACCTGATTACTACCCAAGAGGCCCACAACATTGCACATATGATGAAGTTTGACTCAGGATTCGATGAGTTTGAGGTTGTACTTAGCAAAGCTCCATTCGTTGTCATGAAAGTTACCCCCCTCCAGTCTTTCAAGAACCATCCATTGAGTTTGATTTGAACTGTCGTTTAGACTTCCCTTTTTGCAAGAAGGCGATCGTCGTTGCCCCGACATTTGCCAAGTCTGTTGTTCCTACATCTGCCAGAGCTACCACTCCCATGTTGAGGAGAGTTGTTACCCCTAACGCCGCTAGATTTACTATCATCGTGCCCACGGAGTCATCTACTAAGACAAAAGAAGTTCTGATTGAGGAAAGTTTTGTTGATGCATTTACTGTCCCCAGTCTGTCTTTGACATTGGTTCTAGTTTGAGAGCTGTGCTGATGACTAGATCCCAGAAGAGGGACCACAACTGTAAGATTCAGAGAGCTGTTAGGGCAAAGGCTATATAATTAGCCTCTGTCAAACTCGGAGTATTTCAGACCTCTCCTCTCCTCCGAGGGAGTAGTTTTCACCCGCTGTCAGATACTATTGGAAATGAAAGACTCTACAGGATCGATGTTGCTCTTCCACCTCTTCATTGTCATGGTGAGGAGAGAGAGAAGCCCACTCCTATCACCCGAGTTCATACTGTATTTGAGATACTAGCTGCCAAGGAGATATGTTCTATCGATGAATTCTTAAGCGGGGAGGTTGCGCAGTATCACCTCTGATGAAAAGCAAGATTTTGAAAAAAATTCAGACCCATCCATCAGTTATAGAGATCAACAGAAGTGCCTCTAGTCTGTATTTCAGTAAGATTCTGGCTTGGGAACCATGTCGACACTGTTTCCACTATAGCAGATACTGCTACTGTTGCCTCGAGATCTGTAGGACGTAGTCCGGTCAAGTCGTTCCAGGGTCCGAGAGGACTATCTACAGTTGTTTTTAAGGATTTTACGAAGAAGGATAATGAGAAGAGACCACTTATCAGTGTACCTGTTGACCTGACCCACAATTACATAGTAATTTAGCTTCCAAAAGATGGCAAAAAACTTGACTAATTGTTATTTAGCGGCTAGTGTGCAAAATCGATATGTTGTAAACTTTAGAAAATAATTTACACATAAGAGGTACTAAGGAAATATACGTATCATTTCAAGTAATATAGGGTTTTCTTCAAAATCCAGTATTGATCCCACAAAGAAGCGAGGTAAGGAATCCCTTAGGATAAGCTCTAATCAAATACTATAAGTCTTAGTTTTGGAAGGTCGATTAAGATGATGTTTTATTTAGAAACTACTCCTAAATACAAATATTAAATGTATGGATAACAACTATTCCTAAATGAAAATATTAACTCAAAAGATAACTTATATGGATTAATTGGTTCGGATAATTTTGAGATGTCAAAGACTACCCTTCTCGTGTGTTGACCTAACTAATGCATAGGAATGAAATGCTTAAAATATAATGTTGTGGTGATAAATAAGAGCAATCTATTCTTTACTTCTTTTGATTGTTTAAAGAATATTGGTTAATCTAAAGTTAGTTTCTACATGTATAATAGTGTTGGGTATGTTCTAGTCTCTCACTGTTAGATTATCCATTGTGCCCTCTCTATAGAACCTACCAGTGACCCTTAGTTCCAATCTCTAGACCAAATTGATAAAAGAATCTAGCTTGCCACCCTAGAAACATCAATTCTACACCCATCAAATATTATCTCCCTATTTATTTGCACTCCTCCTCAGACAATCACCACTGCTCTTTCCAAAGTGAAATGTGGTACTCACTAATTGGAGAAATCTTATCCTTATTGGGTCTATAAGTATCTCAAAAAATTTTAACAATTAAAGTGACCAGTTTACATAATAAATTACTAGCCGGTGAAAATACCATCACATTTATTAAATAAGAGAAATTTTAATAAAATCTAAATTCCTAAACATGTATCTAATTCATCACAAAAGAAAAGTAAAATGAAGATAATGGCATAAGCAGTAAAAGAATTGACATAATTATGAAATAAACTAAGAGTCAACAAGGAATGTATGTCTACCTACCCACTTTTGAGCATATAAGTATGCTTAGTATTCTATTAGTTTTTTGTAACTATCTATCACCTAGAAGCTTCTAATAGAATAGATCATGAATTATATTCCCTTAAAAGTACTACTGTTGCCCATATTATTTCACAATGGCCAACCGGACAATGTGAGTGCACCCTAGTTGCGAGATCACAACTCTCTCGAGTATTAGTTTGACTTACAAAAAATTTTAACATAACTTATTGTCGCTTAAGTTATGTCAATGAAGTGAAGGAGATATTACTCATCACATTAAAATAAAAATATTTATATCTTAAAACAAAATTTCCTACACATGCCACTACTTCCTATGAAAAGAAAAGAGAAAATAAAACTACTTACAAAACATAGATAAAACACAACAAAAAACTTCATTTAAATAAAATAAAATCCACTAGAAAGTGTTTACAACAATATAAGAAAATAAAAAACACAATACTTAGCTTTTTCCCTCTAAAAAAAGACTAAAAAATCTCTCCAACAAAGTCTCCACCAGATTCATGCGCCGCTCATACTTCCTTAATCATAACTCTCAAAATCCCTCACCAATCTCTCTACAAGAAAGAGAAATCTACAACTCCATAAACTCACAACAATATCTCTCTAAAATCCTTATAAAATCTCTTCTAATACTCTCCTAATTACCTCTCATGAGAGGTGTCAGCCCTCCATTTAAAGAGAAACAAAAACCCCCATATATCTCCAAAACACACATCTTTCATCCAAAAGACATACCCTTTCACTCTAAGGGACACATCTCTTCATCCAAGAGCCTTTCCAAGTGTCTAGATTCATTTAGCCACTCTATGGGGTGTACAAACCATTCAGAAGCTTCCAGAACATCCCAAAACCTCTAAAAACCATCCAAAACCGTTCCTGGACTGTTTCTAACACCTAAGACATTCCTTTAAAGTGTAATATCATTAAAAATTTACAAAAAATGATCATGAAATGTACACTAAAATAAGGTAATTTTTAGGTGGATCAATACCCCAAACTTAAACGTTACTTGTTCATACACCAAAAAAATGTTCAAATTTTCATATATTTTTAATGCCTACATTTGGTAATTTTTGGTGAAATTACACTTTAAAGAAAGGTACTTTCATATTTTTTATGCAGGTATACTCAACTTGCAGATTTGGATTAAAAAGGAGTAAGAAGGATGAAATTTGGAGCAAAAAAAAGGTAAAGAATTGCTCTGACACCGAATGGCGCTAGAATTGGCTCCAAACGGTGCCAGTACACCTGTCTGGAGAACGACCAGCACCAGTCAGCGCCAAAATGGCATCGAGATGGTTATTCCTCAAAATGCATTAAATTATGACAAATTTTGAAGGGGTGCTTATGGGAACTCTTTAATTTTGTGCCACACAGTATTTAACCACCATATTTGATAGAAAATGGGGGTGAAGGAGGAGAAAAAAAAGGAAAGAAAAGAGAGTGAAACTTTCATAGTTTTTCTTTTGAGAGATTTAGAGAGATTCATCTTTAAGAGTTGTAAGAAGAGAGAGAAAGTGAGAGATTTCTTCTTCATTGCAATCCTTAGAGAGGAGCGCATATCATTGTAAGTAGATGGAAGTTATTCAAAGGAACTTCAAGGGATTTGCTTGTGGAGAGTAATATAAGTTGTTTACTTAAATTTTATGTTATGTAAACTTGTTTCAATATATATAAAACCATGTTTTGTTATTTCTTCTAGGTGAATTTTGAGTAGTTTCTTTGTCTTTTCCTTTACAATAATAAGTAGTGATGTGAAGAATCAATAGTTATTTGAAAATTATCTTAATTTCTTAAATTGTGATGATTCATCTTGAACTTCATTTACTTCTCAATCTGGCTAATTGATTTATCAAAATATATGCAAAAACATAAGAGTTGGGATGGTCATGTTTTTAGCATTCAAGTAGAGATCACACTTTAATGTCACGAAAGAGTGATGTCTCCATGGGACTGAGTGCAAATAAATCGGAAATAGTGTTTGATGGGTGTAGAATTGGTGATTTTGGGGCAACAGACTAAAATCAACAATTTGGTTTAGATGTTTAGAAACTGTACAGAGAGATTGTTAGCCCTCAGGTGAGGGATAAGTGGGAGCTCTTGAGTGAGAGCCACTATCCTCACAGCCTAACCATGGATGTAGATTCAAACCATCTGAATTAGCATATGTCCTTTATCGCTTGACCAGAGTATTAAAGGATATTATTTCTCTTATTTGTCACATGCAATTAATAATATATTTGATTCTTCACTAGCTACAACCTTATTGTAAATGGGAAAGATACTTTTCTTAAATTTAAAACCTTTGTTAAAATTACTTTAGCTGCCTATAGTATATTTAACTTTTAAGGTTGCAAAATTAGCATAGTAGATTTATTATCGTTAAACTTGCATTTCACATTTAACTTTAGTTATCATATTTATAGTTGTTGTAGTTCTTATACTATCTATTTAGGTCATTTTAATTTAGTAAGAGTTTAGCCTTGTCCCTGTGGGATTGATACTTAGGAATCCAATAGAGTCCTATATTACTTGAGCGATATGTATACTGGTCCGGAAAAATTTAGTTGTGTAAAATTTATAAAACTGACTCCATTTTACAACGGTATCAAAATCATGATGTGGTATTTTATGAATAAGAACGTTAAGCGCTTAATGTTGGGATTCTACGTAAGTATATGTATCGTTATCAAGTAATATAAGACTTTCTATTTTAAGTCCCAAATATTGATCCCACGATGATGATCCCACGATGAAGGTGATCCCACGATGAAGGTTTAAATTTGAAACGATAAATTAACTAGGAAATTCACGAAAATAAAAAGAAATTACTGTCTAATTTTGAGTGTTTGAGATACTATTAGAACTAAATTATTAACTACTAGAAAAATTTAAATGCAAAGTTTAAAATAGTAACTACTAAACTATGTTTATGTGATGAAGTTCTCGAATATGAAAAAACATATTTCCCACTACAATGAGTTTTTGGTGAAATGAGATGAGATAAATGGTTCAAATATGTATTGTGTCAAATAGGAGCAATTCTAATTCTCTACCCTATTTTAGTGTTATAGAAAATCATTGGTTAATCTCAAGTTTAGTCTCTAAATTTGTGGCTAGGCTAGGAGAATACTAACTCCCACTCCAAAGCTCTCACTTCCCTTTCCCTGAAAGCTAACTCTTATTTTAGTTCTTAAACAATAAGATTAAATTGAGGATTTTAATCTGTCACCCTAAAAATCTCCAATTCTACGCCCAACAATGTATATTTTCCTATTTATTTATACTTAATTCCATGGAAGAAATACTTCTTCATGGACTTAAATGTCATTCTCACTTTGTTGTAGAACTCATACTCCTTTTTCCTGATCATATGTTTCACAACATATTTTGACAATTCAATTGGCCAGATCGAAAAGCAAATTAAGAACGGAGTTGAAAAACTATCACAATTTATTTTATATTTTATCATTGGCACATCCAAATTATCTCTTCATTTCAATATATCTCAGAGTAGGCAGAAAGATAAAGGAAACTACTCAGACTTCATGAGAAAGATACAACAAAACACAAATTTCATGTATAAAAAAAAGTTTATACAATAATAATAAACAAACAACACTTATATGAAACTCTTTCTCAAAGCAAATCCTTTGTAGCCTCTCTTAGGAAATGTAGGAAGAAGAAATCTCTCACTTCTCTCCCTCTCCAACACTCTTAGAGAAGAATTCACACTTAAACTCACCATAAAAACTCAAAACTATAAATAAAATAAATGACTAATGGTGTGGAATGGCGTGGAAGAAAGTGAAAAGTGGTTGAAGGGTGCGAAGGGGCACGAAGGGACATGAAGGGTCTTTTCTGATCAATTTCGGCTCTAATAGAGCCTAATGTCGGTTTTCCAATAGTTGCATTCAAAAAATCTTAAAAAAGCATCCAAATTTGTCAAATTTTCTAGAAATAGGGTCTGCACCGACACTGGTTCCATCGGCTCCAGTGGTCCCTGAATAAAATTCGTGCTCTTTGTCAAACGACGCGCGTCAGCGCTGAACATTTCTTTAAAAACTCCATTTTAACTCCAAATTCCATCAGTTTTGCTCCAAGTCCTAAAAATCAACAACCTGCAATACTAAAAATCAACAACCTGCAAGCTCCAATTGCTCGCTTTAGTGTACCTATAACAAAAAGCATCAAAAATACCTTTCACACCAACAATGAGTATAAAAAAATAGGCATTAAATGTGAAAAAAAATGTAACATAATCTGGTTATGTGAAAATCCACCAAACTTAAGTGTTACTTGTCCTCAAGTAACTCCTTTACTACTTAAAAATATGACTCATGACAAAGATTTTAACTTCTAGATTTCTAAATTTTAGTCCACTAAACACATTAGTATATCTTAAGAAAAATGTAAAATAACTCCAATTAATACTAAAGGTATAACAATATCTAGCAGTCATGTCTAAGATTTTTTATTCTCTACTTTTTTTAAGGAAAATTGCAAATTATTCATATTAAATCCACTTAGAATATACATATGAAAAAGAACTTTATGAAACTTCACTAGTAAATATGCTAATACTGAAATATAAGTTTAGAAAATGTAGTCAAGCCTTCTTCTTTAAGTTAATTCAAGTGAAGAAAATTTTTAATTAGGCATCTTTTCAAGCTTCTCCTCACATCTTTTTCTTTTCTTTTCTTTTTCAGGACCATTTTCAATCCTTTTTCTTTTCTTTTCTTTTCTTCGTTTTTTCATATATGTGAGGATTACTATATCTGAATAGCCTTTAATGATTTTGAACTTCACTATCTTCTTCTTAAAGTTAAAAATTTTTCACATTCCTTCACTCTATAAATTTATATTAGCTTTAAGGATTTTTCATAAAGTTTTATTCTTTTCTTCTTACATGAATCTCTAAGATCTTTAATATTTCAAAGATGCAAATTCCTTTACTTACAATAGAAAAACATAGTCTTATTCTCTCATAACAAATATCTTAATCTCTAAAATTAACATTTATTATTGAAAATATTTATTATAATTAACATTTATTATTGAAAATTTCTACTTAAGTTTACTATATATTTAGAAACACAAATATAGTTATCTAAAGTTACCCTCTAACAACCAAAGGTCATGTTAAATTTTAAAAATATTTTGAAAATACAGCTAACTGAGAACAAATAAATTTAAGTTTCTTTTCTTTAAAAAGGAATTTTTATTTCCCCTCAAACTTAAATTTTTAAAAGATTTAGCATGAAAAACTGAAAAAATATAGGGTGAAAAAAAACATTTAATACCTAAAGGAAATACTTACCTTTTGAAGGTTCTAATATTAAAATTTAACTCTGAAATATTACAAATGCTGATATGAAAAGCTACAAGACTTAAAACATTAAATAACACATAATACATATAAAAATTTGTTGAGAAAGAGTTAACTACAAATACATTCAACAAAGTACTAGAAACTAACAACAGTACTAAAATGATTTCCAATGTAAAAACTATTTCACAAATCTACTGTTCACAATACAACATAACATTTGAAATAATGTGTCACACTCTAAAAACAAATAGTCACAACAATAAAGTACAACCAAACATAAACTAAACAAAAATCTAACTAAAACATCACCAATCATCATCTTCTTCTTCTTCCACATCCAAATTTTGCTGCTGATATGGGGCAAAAACAGGGTGAGTAGGAAAACTGAACTGAGTGGTCACCCCTCATGTATCTGACCATCGCATCATCATAAGTTTCATCATATTCAATTTTTTGTCTATAAAATCATCATTGTGTGCATTTCTAGCCTCCATATTTTTCATTCTACTTTCCATTCTCAAGATATCTCTCTATTGGATCATCATCTGCTCCGTAAGTTCATGAAGAGTAGAGTTACAAAAAGAAGTAGTACTTGAAGTAGAAGGAATATCCCTGGTCCTATTTCCATATCTCCATCCAACATGAGATTCATAAGTCTTAATATTAGCAGGCCGAATAGTTTTTAAAGGTTCAATCCTCTCCTCATCCATTCTAAAATCAACTCCTGCCTATTCACATAGTGTGAAAATCAAGGCAAGGTGTGCTAAACCACCAGTAGTCTCTCCCAAAGTAAGAGATCGAGTGTTTCTATAAATAATAGAGTCTACATCTATCTTTCTCATCTGCTGGATACAAGATGGCTCTATCCTTTGTAACCTCACTATGATGATTTGTTGGTATCATTCTACCAGAAATAAAGTAGTGTCAGGCCTTAGATACTACATTTAACATAGAAAGAGAAAAGTTTACCTTAACACCATTCTTAACCTTCTAAGCTCCTCTTCCATCTGTAAGAAAAGAAATAACCTCACCTAAGGCCTCATTTGTAGTAGAAAATGATTTGTAGTGGCAGCTATACACATCCTCTAACTAATAAAATTCATTAATTTTTCTTGGAGTAAATTCCACCATTTTCCCATGAACAAACACATAGTCTTCAGAAGCCTTCAGAAGTTTACTTAAAATTGGCATAGAACTTCATCACTACACCAATAATAGCCTCAGCGGTAAAGTAACAAAAATTCTCCCACTATCGAGCATTGATTAATCTTTCAACTTCTCCACCAGATTTTTAAATCCTCGATCTTGAATTACTTTTTTAGTTGTAAGTTGACTATTGAAACAAATGTTGGCATTGTAGTTGACAAACTTTTGATCATCAAATTCACCTTTCACTTTCCCTTGCTCATTTTCGGAGCCAGGGTAATCTAAGAAAATTTGATAAAATCCAAATAAATTCTCATAAATTCTGAAATTCCTGAAATTCACAATATGGAACATTTTAAACTTAAATCTACTAAGTAAGAGTTCTTCACCAAAGGATTTTCTCAAAATCTTCTAAAAAAATTTCAAAATTTTGGATCTCGGCAATGTAAGATAAATCCTTGGTGAAAATAAAAAAATTTTGATTTCAAAGTGTAGCTCTTACCTAGAGAAGATGAAATCTAAACTTTGTTTGCCTTAAAACTGCCTCAAATCCAAGCAATAGTAAGCCCTAAGTGAATAAACCAGAGGTTGAAGGTGACCAAAAGGTAAAAATGGTGTTTTTACTGTGCAAATCACTAATTTTAAGGGGTTTGGGTGGTTTTCAGGTCGAAGGCGCCGTTGGCGCCCATGCCGGGATTGTTGGCGCCAATGGCCAAAAATTCATTTTTTTATTTTCGTAATTTTCAATTTTCTTTCAATTCACTCCAAAGTATATTTTGTCTTTTTGAACACTAATTTTCTTCTTAAAATAATTCACAAACAATACCGAACTAACTTTTATATATGAAAATACAATTTTTACAAACACATTTTTCTGATCACACTTTCTGATACATAAACCAAACTAAATTATAATTCAATGTCGAAAACAAGCCACAACACTAAAATGCTGACACAAAACTATACACATAATCAAAGTTAAAGTAAAGAAATCAAATCCTCACAATTACATTAAAAACATAATTACTTTAAAATAGTAGAGAGTCCAACTTATTCAATTATTCTGCTTCAACTTCAGTACTTTCTCCTCCTCTAATCCTCTAATATCTCCTATATCTAATATCTCCTATAGACTGGTAATGGACGTACAAATTGTAAAAGGGTCGATACAAGAATTGATCAGTCAAATTTTCATCAATCCAGACATTTTTGTCGAACATCTACACTAATCCTGCTTCAATTGTTCCAATATGATCAAAATTCTCTTTCATCCTCCAATCTAAGTGATCAAAAAGGTAGTTAAGATTTTCTATTGCATTTGTAATACTCTAAAGTTCTTTTTATATTTTCTTCATTTTCTTCTCTAAAGCTATTGAACTTCCAACTATTTGTGGCATTAATGGTGTTGAAGCATGTTATGAATGATTCAAAATAATATCTAATGCTTCATTTTCAGTCCCAATATAATTATCATCAATAGGAATGGGCTCCCAAGGTAATAATACTTTCTCCCAACTTTCATATGGCACTTGAGATTGACTGCAAAGTAAAAAAAATTATAGAATGATGCCCCAGTCCATATATTGGTCCATTTATAATAATACCCATAATAGATTTGAAAATAATTGATCCCACATCAATGGGCTTTTCCACTAGAATTAAATAGTCTAAAATGAGACTTTCTTTTGTAACTCTACTAATCTTCATGGTAGGGAGTAATTTTGCAGATATGAAGAAATCTCATTATTTTGATATTGGATTAAGCAGTTCTGTATTTCTATTGCTTTAGTTCTGTAAAAGGTAGTTAAGTTCTTTAATTCTACTACTTTGGTTCTTAAACACTAAGATCAAATTGGAGATTTTAGTCTGTCACCCTAAAAATCTCCAATTTTATGCCCAACAATGTATATTTCTCTATTTATTTGCACTTAGTTTCATGAACAAAATACTCCTTTATGGACTTAAATGTGATTCTCATTCTGTTGTAGAACTCATACTTCATTTCCTGGATCATATGTTTTTCAATATATTTTAACAATTTAATTGGCCAGATTGAAAAGTAAATTAAGAACAGAGTTGAAAAACCATCACAATTTATTTTATATTTTATCATTGGCACATCCAAATTATCTCTTCATTTCACCATATCTCAAAGTAGGGAGAAAGATAAAGGAAACTACTCAGGCTTCATGAGAAAGATACAACAAAACACAAATTTCATATATAAAATAAAGTTATTACAATAATAATAAACAAACAACACTTATCTGAAACTCTTTCTCAAAGCAAATCCGTTGTAGCCTCTCTTAGAAAATGTAAAAAGGAGAAATCACTCACTTCTCTCCCTCTCCAACACTCTTAGAGAAGAAATCACACTTAAAATCACAATAAGAAAATCACAATAAAAATTCAAAACTATAAAGAAAATAAATGACTAATGGTGTGGAATGGCATGGAAGAAAGGCGGTTGAAGGGTGCGAAGGAGCGCGAAGGGGGGATTTTCTGATCAGTTTTGGCTCTAAATAGAGCCTAATGTCAGTTTTCTAATAGGTGCATTCAAAAACTTTTCAAAAAGCATCCAAATTTGTCAAATCTTCTAAAAATAGGGCCTATACGACACTGGCTCCATCGGCGTCAGTGGTCCGTGAATAAAATCTGTGCTATCTATCAAACGGTGTCGTCGGCACTGAACATTTCTTCAAAAACTCCATTTTGACTCTAAATTCTATCCCTTTTGCTTCCTTTTTGCTCCAGGTCCTAAAAATCAATAACCTGCAATAAAACATGAAAATACCTTCCTTTAAAGAGCAATATCACCAAAAATGAGTAAGCAATATCACCAAAAAGCAATATCACCAAAAATGAGTATAAAATATAGGTCTAAAAATGCATATATTTTTAGTGTATCATATACCTGCGTTTACGATCTATTGAATATAAAATATTTGAAACACATTTAGGGATTAAGAAATTAAAATTATTGGAAAATTAAGCATAAGGATTTGAATCTACAGAAAAGCTGCACACACTAGGTTTCGAACCATCAAGTTTTTGGTGTCGTTGTCGGGGATTTAAATTGACATAAAACACGCAGAAAAATAGCACACACTAGGGGCTCATCACTTGTCCCCAAATAACATTAAAACTTTAAAAACCAAATTTGTTAACTTGTCGTAGTCATTTTACTTTTTAGATAACTAAAAATTTATTTTAGAAATGTTATATTCCAACTTAAGAAGAATTTCTAGTAAAGCAGTTGATATCTGAGGTATGACAACACTTAATATAAAAATTAAGAATACTGATTTTCTATTTAATTCAAATATAATTGAAATTTCCCCAAATTTTGGATTTTTAGAAAAATATTAATTTCCTAATTTATGACATCTATATTGAAAATAATTTTTACTAGTACTTTCAGAAATTAAGCAAAAGTTTGATCTTAAGTTTTCTTCCATAGAAAGATTCAAATGAAACCAATTTTTAGATAGGTCCTACTCCTCAAGCTTCTCCTCCCTTTTTCATACTATTCTTTTATTTTCTTTCTTTTTTTACATTTTTTTTTATTTTTATTTTGTTATTTTTCTTTCATGATCTATTTAATCCTTACTTTTTTTAGTTGATGATTACTATATCTGGATAGACCTTTAAGGATTTTGAATTTCACTATCCATTTTATAAATTTAAAAACTTATTTTATATCCTTAACTTAAATTCTAGTATTAGTTTTAAAAATAATTTTCATAGAATCTAAATTCTTTAAAAAGTATTATTCTAGAAATCCTTAATTTTTCAAAAATTCAATATTTCCTACTATAAATAGTAAAATCATTTCCCTATTATTTTTCTACTAAAGATCTTAACTTTAGTTTCATCCTTTTTACTAACTTTTCTACTAAGTTATTTTATATCATTCTTAAAAATTAAAATTTTAGTATCTTAAAGATAACACCACATACCACATGTCATTTAAAAAGTGATATCAAATTAAATACAGGCTACTGAGGATAAATAAGGTTAAGTTTTAAAAATGATTTTTCATGCCCCCAAAACTTGATTTCTTAAATAATTTAAAATATTATAGTAAATATCAAGTATGAAGAAAGATAAATTTAACAAAATTATCTATCACAAGTCTCCTAACATAAAAATAGTTCAGGTAGAAGTAGTAAAAATTGGTATGTAGTCGTAAATCTTAAATCAAAATTTATAGAATAGTAATTACAATGTAAAAGACTACTCTAACATATAGGCAATACTATATAAAATGGAGCAAATAAAAAATATTAAAATATTTTTCTTCCCCCTAAACTTGATTCATTCAGTACAGAAATATAAGCAGGAAGAAAAATAATTCAGAAATTTTATCTACCATAAATCTCTATGAGAAACATCTACAAGTTTTCATCAAGATGGAACAACATGCAGCATAAAGTAAATCTAAACTAAACATGCTAGAATGAAATTAAACTAAAGAAAATTCTACTCACACAATAGGTATCAGCATATTAATATATATTTAAGTGTCCTTCAAGTCTTGTATATAGTTGTAACAAAAACACAAACACACATGATAAATGAGGTTAATTCTTCCTTGAACTCATTGCATCTCAAAATCTTACTTCCAACTTCTAATAGAATCACTACATTGGTAAATTTGGTACTTATAAATGCTTTTATAGAGTCTAATCCCATGGATATGATTATCATTGATATATTGGATCGCGGGCAACAACCACAAGTGTCGTCACATCCTATTAAGTAAGCACCTCTAATTATTATAAGGTTAGTGTAAGATCATCCCATGTTGCTCATCAAGTAAATTCATGACCCTACCGAAAGGAAACAAGGTCAGAGAAAGGAAGTATCATAATTGGGATGAAACTATAATTGTCCAAACTCAAGATGTCTCTTGTAAAACTCAAATCCGGTTGAAACCCGAGTCATAGTGAACTTGTTAATCCAACTACTATAAGAGATCATCAACCAGTCTAGGCACAATTAAAAGTTACAAAATCACCTCACTCATGACTCATCAAATTGAAATCAAACCACCAATAATCCAAACATTCATCAATAATCTTTTAAACTGATTAATCCATACTAAAGTAAACTCAGTACAGCACAAATAATCACATCTCACAATCATGGTAAATAAAACCACGCTGATAACCACGACTTGGCTCCCACGAAGCGCTTGATTTAACTTCACTAGCCTGACAAAGGATTTCCTCCCGGATCAAATTTCTATTTAAGTAAACACTGATCAATCTCCTAATCTTTTCCTAATCCTGAGATTCTTACTAAATCCTCAAATTTTAGTTTTTCATTTAACTTCTTAAATTGATTCCAATTATTGTTCCTCAAGTTTCTTTCTAGATCCAATATTCTTTTCTAGTTTTCTCAATTTACAGTATTCTCAATTTGCATATTAATATTATCCTTAAAAATGATCAGAAATGGATCTCTATAAGATAATTCTAGGTCTCTTAAATTTTGAGTTATATTCTTTCTAGATGATTTAGATTCTAAATCTAATTCCACTGGGATACTCTTCAGTCTCAAGCTGTCTTCTAATTCATATCATTGGTATTGATTATATGGTAGAGGAGGTCTTTCTATATTTAACTTGGTTGATGAAACAGGTTTTTCTAATTTCATAGAAATTTCTTCCATTGGACTTTCAATCTCCATCTCCTCATTTCTCAACTCAAGGTACTTTTAAAATATATCCTCCAATCTCTTCTAATTTTTAGTTTGGTAATTTTATCTTGCTCATTATTATTCTCCTTAGGGTCACTAGATAAAATTTCTAAAGGATGATTATTAATTAAATCAACAATCAGTGCCAGTTGATTTTCTATATTCCTTATAACAACCTCTTGACTTTCCAACTGACTTTCCATTTGATAAACAACCTCTTCTATAGACATCTCCTTCTCCTCATATGGTGGGTTAGAGTTAAATTCAAAAGGGAAAGAAGGTCCAAAGTTATATTTGATTTTTCCAATTACCTAACCTAAAGGATCATCTTGATTATAATCCCATGATTGGTTTCCTCCTTAAAAAATGTTATTCCAGTTAAAACTGGAAGGATTCTCCTAGCCTAAATTGTAGTAATCAAAATAAGGGTTATATGTGTGATTTTGTATCTCATGCATAATTTCAAAAGATTTAGTGTTAACCAAATATCCAAATGAGTTTTTTTGCAATGAATAGAGGTTCTTGAGGTTGACACATCTCATAATGATCCAACATTCTCAAAATATCTACAACCTGAGAAGTTAAAATATTCAGCATATCATCTTCATAATAATTCATCATTTCTAAAACAACTTTTAAAGATCTTTTCAGTTTCCTAATCCTCCTAACAGTTATCTCTATTTCAGAGTTGTATGATTCAAGGTCTGCAGCTCCTAAACTATGCATACAAATCTAGAGACTTAACTAATAAGATAGATATCAAGTGCGTGAAACACTCAAAGATATTTTTGATATTTTTAAGTTTTCTTATATTTTTAAAATAAACACACAATAATTAAATACACACTATAATAACACTAAAATTTCCAAATCTAATCCCCAGCAATGACGCCAAAAACTTGACCCGACTCGCAATTACGCATTAATTTAGCTTCCAAAATGTGGCAAAAAACTTGACCCAATTTATATTTAGCGGCTAGTGTGAAAAATTGATATGTTATAAACTTTAAAAAAATTTTACACACTAGGGGTACTACACAAGTATACATATCATTTCATGTAATATATGGTTTTCTTTAAAACCCCAGTATCGATCCCACAAAGAAGCGAGATAAGAAATATCTTAGGATAAGTTCTAGTCTACTACTATAAAGTCCAAGTTTTGGAAGGTCGATTAAGATGATGTTTTATTGAGAAACTACATCTAAATGCAAATATTGTGTAAGGATAACAACTATTCATAAATGTAAATATTAATTCTAAAGATAACATATCTAGATTAATAGGTTCGGAGAATTTTGAGATGTTAAAGACTATCCTTCTCGTGCATTGACCTAGATAATGTATAGGAATGAAATGCTTAAAATATAATGTTACGGTGACAAATAGGAGCATACCTATTATTTACTTCTTTCAATTGTGTAAAGAAAATTGGTTAATCTAAAGTTGGTGCCAGCGTGTATAGTAATGATGTGTAGGTTCTCGTCTCTCACTCCTAGATTACCCACTATGTCCTCTCTATAAGACCTACCATTGACCCTTAATTCCAATCTCTGGACCAAATTGATAAAATAGTCTAGCTTTCTACTTTAAAACATCTATTCTAGGGCCATAAAATCATATCTCCCTATTTATTTGCACTCTCCCTCGGATGATCTCCACTGCTCTTTCCCAACAGAAATGTGATACTCACTAGTTGGATAAATCTTAGCCCACTGTGGCCTATAAGTTCTCAACAAATTTTAACAATACAAGTGATCAGTTTGCAAAATAAATTAAGATTTGGTGAAAACACCATGTCATTTATAAAATAAGAGAATTTCTAAGAAAATCTAAATTCATGAACATATATCTAATTCATTGCAAAAGAAAAGTAAAATGAAGATAAAGACATAAGCAATAAGAGAATTGATAGAGTTATGTATTAAACTAAATGCCAACAAGGAACATATGTCTACCTACCCTCTTTCGAGCATATAAGTATGCTTAATATTCTATTAGCTTTATGCAACTATCTGTCACCTTGAAGCTTCTAATAGAAGCAGATTCCATCCATACTATTTTGTAATGGTCAACCGCACAATGTGAGTGCACTCTGGTTGTGAGATCACCGCTCTCCTGAGTATTAGTTTCACTTACAATAGATTTTAACTTAACATATTGTTACTTAAGTTATGTCAATGAAGCGAAGGAGATATTACTCATCACATTAGAATAAAAATAATTTTATCATAAAATTAATTTTCCTAAACATTCCACTACTTCATATAAAATAAAAAAGTAAAGAAAACTACTTATAAAGCAGGGATAAAACATAATAGAAAACTTCATTTAAATCAAAGAAAATCCATTATAAAGTGCTTACAAAAATTACGAGATAATGAAGAACATAATACTTAGTTTTTTTTCTCTAAAAGAAAGACTAAAAAACCTCTCCAGCAAAGTTTCCTGTCGATCCATGTGCCACTCATTCTTCCTTAATCATATCTCTCAAAATCTCTTGTCAATCTCTCTAGAAAATGGAGAAATCTTCATCCACATAAAATCACACTAAACTCTCTCCAAAATCCTACAAAAACTCCTCCTAATACTCTCCTAATTACCTCTTATGAGAGGCGTCAGCCCCTCTATTTAAAAAAAAACAAAACCCCCTACTTTCTCTAAGAGACACATCTCTTCATCCAAAAAACACACCCTTTCACTCCAAGAGACACATCTCTTCTTCCAAGAGCCTTTCCAAGTGTCTAAATTAATTTAACCACTCCATGGGGCATAAAAATCATCTAAAAGCTTCCAGAACATTCCAAAACCACCAAAAACTGTCAAAAATCACCCCTGGATGGTTTTTGACTCATAGGCTCCATTTTCAGTGCCTAGGCACCATTTTCTCATCGTCATTGGCACTTAGGTGCCACCCTTCAAGCAGACCCACCGTTTCACCTCATTTCGCCCAATTTCAGTTCTATTGTGGTCCAAATTGATATACCTACAATATAGACATGAAAATAAACTTTCTTTAAAGTTTAATTTCATTCAAAAACACGTGATAAATGTAAAGGAGATTAACCATAGAAAGACATATCAAAATGTGTCAGGTATTATTTTCTTCCTTTCTCGATTTGAGTCCAAATGACACCATTTTTGCTCCATTTTTGCTAAATGTCTATTTCTTGTACCTGAAGATAAAAACATGCAAAATACCTTCCTTTAAAGGGTAATACCATAAAAAATTTACATAAAATGACCATCAAATGTACACTAAAAATAGGTAATTTTCAGGTGGATCACTTGGTCTGCACCGTAGGGAGCGTGCTTCTCTTTGATGCACTGATGCCTCCATAGAGACACTCTGTGACAAGGCATCCATGTAAAAAAGCAAGGTATGGGTACATAAGGTTGTCGCACCAGTGCATTCCAAGGAGCTCAAGGCGGGATAATGCTCAAGAAAGACCCACAGATCTTATGTTGATTCAAGAGAAAGCAATCAATGATAAAGTAGAACAGCTCATAGCTGAGATTGAAGAGTTGGCAAAGGAGTGAGGAGTGGATGTCGATGATGAGGATTTTGATTTGTCAGATATCTCGATGAGGAGTTCATGGAGATTAATGTCATTGAGACTAGTGTCGCTGCATCTACACATGATGCTCCACTTGCTGGTGAGGAGAATGTCGCAAATGACTTGCAAAGGGCCATTTAGGTACAACATGAACATATCATTCAAATGGAGAAAAGAATGGAAGAGACGGCCGCCATCATGGACGCAATGGCTACAATGCATGGACAGTCTCAGTCACAGTAGATGGCATCTCCGGAAGTCAATCAGCTCGAGATTGTACATATTTCAGATGAAAGAAAAGAAGTTGCTTCCGCCAACAGAGATGAACCACAGAAGAAAAATTATGTTCAGATTTTGGTACCAGAGCGGGATATCAAGAAGTTGGTCAAGCAGCAAGTACGACAGGCCTTAGCCTAATTTAAAAGAGGGGCATCAATTTTAAAGGGTAGACTTTACTCAGAGGAATTCGATGTTGTACCATACCCCAAGGGCTTTGTGCCACCAAACTTCAAGACTTTTGATGGGACAAGAAATCCTTAAAAATATATAGCACATTTTCAAGCAAGTTGTTGCAATGTCGGACGTAACGAATCACTTTTGTTCCGTTAGTTCATCAGAAGTTTATCAGGGATTGCATTTGATTAGTATGTCGAACTACCCAACAAATCAGTGAAGACATTTACCGAGTTGGAGCACCTATTTGTGAAGAGATTTTCTAGAGTGCAGCATCATGTCATCATAAGAGATCTCGTAGTAGAGCGACAGAAACCCAATGAGACCTTGCTTGACTACATTTTGAGATGGAGGAACTTGAGCATGAAATCTAAACCTCATCTACAGGAACAACATGTGATTGAGATTTTACTAAAGAACATTCATGGTCCAGTAGCCTTCATGCTCAAGGGACTTACTATCAAGTCATTCGAAAAGCTACTCAGCAAGGTCAGCAGTTTATAAGAGGAAGTCAAGCATATGAGTCATTGGAAAGGCTGAGAAGTCCAGGTCAGCCAGGGTATTTCAGAAGAAATCAGGGATGGTGACAACAGTCGATAAGGTCGAGCACCTGATGAAGATTCATACTGAGCAGTCTCGCTAGGGTTCCCAGCAGTCTTCATAGCATGGCCAGTCTCATCAATAGTACAGGTAGTCCAGCTAGCAGTCATTTTAGAGGAGACCGTGCAAGCAGATGGCAGGCAGGTTCCATAAATTGTAGATCGGTTGAATAGGGTATACTCCAAGGATGAAGTCATGCCAAAGATGTTCAGAAGTTTGATGAAGAAGCCCAAATTCAAATTATCAAATCTGGAGAAACCAGAAGAGGCTGATAAGAAGGATCATCCCAACTAGTGTTTGTACCATAGATTCCCTGGGCACACCGTTGAGGGTTGTTTCAGTTTCAAGGATTGGCTGGATAGAAATCTCAAAGATGGAAATATAACAATTCTGAAAAAATATTTAAAATAACCTGAAAAAGGTTATGTAAATAAGATTTCAGCTGAGCCAATCACTCTGATAGATCCGCATTCAAATGAAAGTGGTTGGAGCACAGTTTAGAGCAAATCATCCAAGAAGATATTAAACTAAATTTAGATTGCTTCAGTACAAGCCACCACTCAAAGTCTTTAGTCTGTCAGGCCAATGATAAAGATTACACCAGAGAAGTTGCCACAACCATAGAAAAATAAAAACTAGATCGTGCACGAAGTGAAGACCGATAGTGCGAGGGGTAGGATAGGGACTGCTTTCGTTAGATTGGTTATTTCGAATTCGGGGGGAGAAATTCCCCAAACCGCTGACTATGCATGATTATCTTTTTACCCTTTTGGGGTCCTTCAAATATGAGAATTGCAATTTTGGGTACTTTTGACTGTCTCTAATGAAAATGCAACTGATCACGACCAGTCTAACCTCAATTTTGATTCCTGAAATGATCCTCAAATCATACTCAAGTTCGATGAACATGCTAAAGAAAATAAAGAAGATGTCGACAACACTGGTTACGAAAGTTCTAGGAGTGAGGAGCTAGTCCTCGAATGCCAAGGAACACCGATTGCAATCAACTTGTACTTTTCATATCTAGAAGCAACACCAAAAGAGTCGGCTACGAAGTCTAAAGAAGAAGAAATCATAGAAGTGAACCTGAGAAGTGGAAAGGTATTACCCTCAAGAATGGCTCCAATAGATAAAGAAAAAAATAGTCACTCGAGAAGAGCCACCTCCGCCTTTGCCAGTAGAAGAAACACATAATTAATTGAGAATTCGAGGTCTCTATAAAGTGGATTATAATGTACTAGCTCTTCTTAGGAGGTTGCAGGCCAAACTAAACATGTATGGCGCTTTGATTCTGTCAAAGAAGATGAAAGAGTCTCTGATCAAGTCTTGACTTGATCTAGAAATTTTCATAGCTCAATTGGCCAGCAAGTCCTCAGATAAAGAATGTTTGTTAAAAGAATAGTTATGGTTGAGTTTTATCGATGAAGACTTCTACTTGGTACTACCGATCATAACCGACCACTCTACATTTTTGTCAGCATCAGTAGATTCGTGCTCTCTGGAGTTTTGGTAGATCCAGAAGCATCACTCAACCTAATGAGTCTACGGACATTAGCATATTTGGATATTGATGCTTAGAAGCTTTCCGTTGATAAGATGTTGTGGAGAGGATTTAATCAAAAGAGAGAAATAACACTTGGGTTGATTATGCTACTCAAGAAGGTTGGAGAGCTAGTAATAGCCGCTAAGTTTTATATTATCGGTGCAGAACCTCTTTCAACGCTTTGCTTGGTTGACTGTGGATTCACGAGCATAATATGGTCTTGTCATCACTACATTAGTGCATCAAGTATTGCAAGGAAGGACAAAAATATTGCATCAAGGGGGATTTGCAGCCATTTCTAGGTCATGAAATTGGCATCCATGAAGACGCCGCCTACTATGCTCCTCTGAAGAAAACAGTCTTTTCCCAAGAAGTTGTGTCAAATAAGATGACTATTAAAAAGAACCGCATGAAAGGGACATTCAACTCAGATTAAAAGATCTTCCACCACTCCTTTGCAACAAATTGGTGGAGGTTATTTAAGCCCATGCATATGAGATCAAGGATGGGGACGCGGGCGAGGAAGAACTAACACGGTTGTTGAACGAATAATGCTGACCATCAGCATCGACATGGAAGGAACCTCCAAGAAAGATAAGTCTGGTAGAGAAACATTGATGATAACCAGAAAAAGCCATGGTTCTAGATTTTCATGGAAGATACAGAGAAAAATGAATATGAGTCTATGTATGATTGGATCAACCACTACATGCAGGTCATGACATTAACTCTGATTCTCTCCCATAAAGTCGAGAGTCTAGAGGTCAAGAAACTATGGTGTATTGGTTTGAAACCAATCAAGTTTTATCGTGCTTCTCCTTCTCTTAATTTGGAAACTCATATAAATTTGGAAGAGGATGGTTCCAATGAATTAATGGAATTACCATTTAGTTACTTTTCTTTGTGTATATAAAAATTAATTCAACAAGGTTATGTACCGAAGCAAATGCCGAATGATAAACTACAGCTCTTTGAGAAGTTATGAAATGTTAAAGGTCAAACTCTCAACTCAAAAGAGGGCCTTGGATTTGGTACGATAGGACCAGTCGATGATTCAGAATTTTACATGGTTATTACTAGCACACTAGAAAAGAATTGCCTTGATGTGGAAGATGATTTTGAATATTGTCCGATAAATGACGCCCCACTAGAGTTTGAAGAAGAAATTAAGTCATCAGTTAATGAATTCAAGAAAGACAACCTCAGAACTGAGGAGCAGCCCCGACCTGCCTTCATAAGTTCTCTACTCAGTGACGAAGAGTCTATAAATTTGATCAAGTTACTGTCATAATTCAAGTATTTCTTCGCTTGGAGCTATGATGAAATGTCAGGATTATCTTTGGAAGTTGTTGTTCATAGGCTTGGAGTGGACAAGGGTATGACCCCAGTGAAATAATATCCCAGAAGAATGCACCTCTTGTAGGATTTAGGTGGTGAGTAAAGGTGAGGGGTTCAAGTGTGTTTGTGCAAGACTGGCTAAGGCCACACCACCCAGGGCTAACTTTAAGGCCAAACAGACCTATGAGGACTCCGCTTGAGCTCTCCCATGCTAGTTTCATCCTACTAAGTGCTAGAGGTCAAAACCAAACATGTGGAACTTCAAGAAGAGTAAATAAGTGTTTAAGATTTTTAATGGGGTAAGGTTCCATCACTAGTCCTCTAGAATAGTCAACAGAAAAGTCCTATGGCTAAATCCTAGTCTTCTAAGGAAGAAAGACTAGACCTCAACAAAAGTGAGGTCAATACTATGCAGCTAAACTGACTGGTGCTTTCAGACCCATGGAGAAATACCAGTTGATTGTCTCATAGGATTACTGGAAGCACCCCATCACTCCTCCCATTTGATCTTTCTCTGATAGAATGTAAAGTATTATTGCTAACACATCCCTCGTAGTCATACTAGAGGAACCTTGGAGCCCATGGTTGCTATGAAGTTTGTGGAGGAGATTGAAAAAAATGGGCATTAACATGCAAAATATATTATTGAACATTATGGGATTGTTGACGTCACTTTTGGTTTAAGTCTAGTTTCTTCCTTAAAAGCCTAGGATCTAGCTATAGGTCTTTCTTGTTGACTATTCCTAGAAGACTAGTAAAAGATCCCTCACCATTAAAAATTCTAAATTCACATATTGATTCTAACCTCTAACACTTAGTAAGTGGAACCAATATGAGGGAGCTCAAGGGGATTCCCTATAGGACTTTATGGCCTTAGGGTTAGCCCGGAGTGGTGTGGTTTTTGATAATCTTGCACACACACACTTGATGCCCTTCACCTTCACTCACAACCTTAAACCTCAACCCTGACCAAACATGCTTAGCTTAATCCCTTACTTTTTTGGAAACTCATGTGGATGGTCCCCTAACCCTTAGCCCTAGGCTAGGGTTTGGTTAAGACCAGCACATGAAGGATCCATAATGGGAGTTCCCTTGGTCTCATGGCTCAAAAAGGGTATTTTTTATGATTAGCATTCATAATTGATTTCATCCTACCCAAATACCCAATTTAGCATTTTGCCCCCCCCCCCCCCCCCCTCCAAACTTTCTCAAAATTACCAAATTGCTCCTTGAAACAAACCCTAAATTTTCAAAATTTGCCCAAACTATCCACTTTTCACCAAAAACTACCTTAAACTCTTTTGAACCACTCAAATTGCCCAAAACACTCCAAAAACCTCAAAATACCCCCCTAACTTTGTCAAAATTACCAAAATACCCCTCATGGCCAAATTTTTTTCCAAACTCCCAAAAATCATTTCAAACACTACCAAAACCAATCTTGACCACTCCTGAAGTTCAATTTGACCAATTTTGACCAAAATCCCAATTTTACTCTTTAAAGCCCAATTACCCCCAAATCACCCCCATTTTCCACCAATTTGACTTCAATTTTCCTTAACTTCAATTCTAAACTCAAATTCATCATGCCCAAACTTAATTTGAACCAATTTGAAGCCCAATTGAACCACTCTTCAAACCCTAATTTCTATTTGAGCCAAAAGCTCCAACTTTGACCATAGCCTTAAATTTCCCCAAGTTAAGTCCCTTAACTTGTTCAAGTCCTTTAATTTGGAATTTTAAACTCTTCATGATGCTCCCATAAATCAATTTGAGCCTCCAATTTTCCTTGTCCTAGTCTCAAGCCTCACCCAAATCCAACCTAAATCAAAATCCCCAATTTTGCCCTAAAATCCAAAATTCCCCAAATTAAACTTCATATCTTCCCAATTCAAACTCAATTGATAATCAAACTTCACATGACAATATTGCACACCATTTTAAGCCCTCAATTTAGCCAAATGAAAGGTCTAGATAAAACCAATTCCAAGTTCAAACCTAAACCCACATTTTGAACCCAAACTCTCAAATTGGCTAAACCACTTGAAATTGACCAAATGATGGTTACCTTAGCCACCATTTAGACCCTATGAGCTGAGCTAGATCCACCAAGCCCACCCTACATGAGCCATGGACTAAAGGTCCCCTGAAATTAGGGGACTCCCTTCCAAAAATGACTAAACCAAGGAAAGATCTTCCACGAGCCTTCCCAAACCCCAAGTCCATCACCATTAAACTCCCCTGGCTTGCTGATACACCAAAATAATATGTTATTTTAAGCATATATTTTATCCTTTTTTTTGTTATATTGCACTTTAAAAAAGGGTATCTTTATGTTTTTGTTGCAGGTAAATAAATTTGAGGCATTTGGAGCAAAAATAGTAAAAATGACAAAATTTGGAACCTAAACAGCAATACTTGAATTCGCGAGGTCGAACCCGTGACCGACGTATAGTATTATTCGAGCCGCGCATATCGCCAAACGCAACAATCAAATACATCACCACCTGCTGCCGGCGTATAATATTATTCGAGTCATACGTATCGCCAAACTCCCACCGAATGCGACAACCAAACATATCACCCATATTTTCAAATCAGAGAAGCCACAAAAAATGTTGCGCCAAATAGCCTCTTATTGTTGATGGGCGGGTCAGGGGAAGACGAATTATTAACTATAAAAGTCTGAATGTGAAATATGTAATATTAGAAATTTTGAAGGTCTATATCTAGGTCTCCCGCACCTCTAATGCACTACTCATCTGCAGCTTGCAATTCTCTGTCCGCACCGTCAATACCTTCTCTCGTGCTACAGACATTCGCTACGACCGTCGCCCCTATCGCGAACACACTGATCGCCTTTTGCTCTTCTCCTCTCCCGTCGCAAGACTTTCTCTTCCCCCTTTAGTGAGAGAGAGCACCTAGCCACGACCGTCGAACCGCGTCTTCCGCTACGGTTAGCCTATTTTAAGACCGCAAGCCAATGTCTGGCCCTTCTCCCTGACCAACAGACTTCAACCACAACCTTTCCGTCTCGATTTTTTAAGAAAGTTATCTTATAAATTCAATCCATACTTTCCGATTCCGAAGTCATATCTCCCTAGATGCCCCCATTACCAAAACATCCCCAATCTCTCCACATCTGGCGCTCACTCGCCAACAGGCGGTTCCGTTCACCTCCATTAACGGTATGGGGCGGCAATTGCTGCCGTTTTTCGTCGAGCGGTGCCGCGATTTCTCGGGAGCAAAGCTCAAAGAAGATGCTAATATATCTTCTCACGCTGGCCGGCGCCATGGTTGGTGCCTCTTATGCTGCTGTTCCGCTCTATCGTCGTTTCTGCCAGGCCACCGGCTATGGAGGCACCGTTCAACGTCGAGAGGTAAACCTTCGCCATCGGATTTTTTTCTGTCTTCAGAAGATAGATTGATGTTAGGAAAAATATTACACCGGGACTCCAGGACTCCTAAAGCAGTGCTACGTTTGGAGTTGACTCATATGCTGACACATGGAGGTGACAGAAAAATAAAAAAAAAATTATGTTAGCACCGGAGAATATTCCTCTCATGTTATTCCACGTTATTCAGTTATTATTGTGGTGATATTTGTATGTTATTATATTCTGAGAATATTTCCGATGTTATAATAATACAATAACACATCAATACCATAATAATAACACCTAAATAACGCAAAATAACACAGGAGACCGGATCACTAGAAAACACGCGCGTTTTCTTGAAGCCATGTGTCCGCATATGAGTGGACTCCGAACGTAGCTCTACGTTAGGAGTTCTAACGTAATATTTTTCCTTGATGTTAGGGGTTTCAAGCGTTAAGAGACTAGATTAATTTCATTTTTTTATCTCTACATGTGTTTTTCTTTATTTCTATACCTAACACCTAACACTCGCCTGATTTCCTGTAACACATTAACTGCAGATCAAACTTTTGAGGCATTACTCCCATTTATACTAACCAAAAAAAAAAAAAAAAAACTAGTTAATGCAGTTTTGTGTAGAATATACCGTGCATTTGTAGAGAGACTGTTTTATTATTTAGACCTACTTTCTTCATGTTAGATTAGATCATTTAACCACTCCTTTGACTTGTGCAAATCTATGCTACCAAAGTTGTGCCTACTTTTATAAAGGGTCACATCTTTCTCCTAGACTAAGCTAGTCGACTTGCTACCTTATATTGTGATTAAAGAATTTATAACTGCCACACCCCGACTGGCCTACTTTTAAGGGTTAGGTAAGGTGCGATAGAGACGGACAATTCAGTCAGACTAAATTCTCACATGCGCTCATCTTGACTTGTAAAATCAAAATCTAATAGATGATGAACTAGTATAAATAATTCACCGTAAATATACGTGATACATTATATTTCATACTCATTCATATACATACTCAAAAGCGTGGAAAAATCATATTCTCAAAATATATAAACTATATAAAGCTACTAAATCCAACATAAATTAAATACGTACTAAAAAAGTCTGCACAACTTCCAAAACTATACAATACAAAATTGTACAGATCACACCTGTCTACTCATTCCAGAGTTTGTTGTCTCAAACTAGAAGACAACAACGTAGAGTGAGCAACAATGAGCTCGGAGAAATAATTAAGACTAAAATAAGATTTTATTCATATAAAAGAAATAACGTGCATGCTTGTAAGAAAGAAAAGCAGATAGTGTAGAAATCAAGACTGTTGTAGAAATATGTATGTCATAAATATGAAATCATAAGTATAATTAAAAACATATTTATAGACATGTTCATAAACTGTTTATCGTATGTAATTATAGCAATGTCATTTCATAGATATCATTTTAGAATAATATCACTTATAAATGTATATGCCTTAAATATTTTCATATAATTTTATATCATAGGTCCTCTCGACCTTGTCTCAAAGGTCATATAAATTATCGATAAAGATTGAGCTTCCCCCAACATAGCAATTATTAATAGCATCCTAATGCCAATGGTTCCCTAACGTTTTATTACCGCATAGTTCGAACGATTTTCTGAGTTTCATCTCCACCTAAATATCAGGAAATGAGAATAACATATCTCTGCATAGTTTACTTACAAACACTCATGTAATAGTCTATCCATAGTATTTTATGTGATATTTCTTAAAACATAATACCTATAACATGCATTTATAAATATTTCATATAGATATATGAATCATAAGTGAATACCTGCAGTGTATCATAACATAGCATAACATCATATGTATCATAAAAAGAAGTTAACATGCATTCATATATTCACTTTTATGTATTCTTCCATAATATAAAAAATTTCTAAACGCATCATTGTCGAATGTGGAAATACATAAAAACCTATAAAGGATAATTTTTTTCAATTAATATAAGATTATATCACTTGACTTGAATAAACAACTCTTTGACGAGTTCTCTCGTGCTCGTCTCGAACCCGCTTTCTCGTATAAACAATCTGAGAATTTATAAACATCATAAGATTTCATGAAAATACAGCTCACATTATGACTTAATTTGAAACACGCCTTCAATAACAACGCATACCTTAAACAGCTTCTTGGCATAAATCAACCCTTCCAAAACCGCCTAGTTTAATTTTCTCCCCTTCCTATCACCCTAAATTTCACTACTCATTGATTTTCTCCTAAATCCTATACAGAAGCTCGTATAACACTTTCGACGCTTCCGACACAAGTTTGACGCCTCCAACGGCTACTAGAAGGGAAAACATTGCACGAATCGAGGCAAATATCAAAACAGAAGTAAGAGAAAGAAAAAAATGTTTAGAATCATGTGAAAGATGGTTTTGTATTTTTCAAATCCATCCCCAGGCTCGCTCTCGTACCCTGCCGCTCCTAAAAACACTGCTCGCTTGTCTGCTACAGTGCGATATTGCCCGGGCTCGTGAGATCCATCTGATCGCGTGAAATTGAATAGGGAGAGGGAAGGAAATCATAGCATATATCTCAACCCCTTCTTTCCTAGCCATTCGATCAAAATCACACCATTGCATGCCGAGAAAAGTGCATAGAGTCGGTTGGCTGTAGTGGAGAGACAGAATTAGGATTATAATTAAGGGTAATTAATTTAATTAATCTTAATACTTTCAGATTTTATATCTTCCAATCCGTTGATAGTTCATACATAATGCTTTATATGGAATTGATCGATTTCATGTGTAGATTTTTATAAAGTTATTTTGATTGAATTTCGGAGGATGTGAAATTTTGGGTGCTTTACAAAATTGTCATATTTTACCTGTTTCTCAAATTTTGGGCGTTACAATAACATCATGTGAATTTCAGAGGCGTAAATGGGCAATCCTAGAGTGCTAAATTTGCGCCCATCAAACTTTCTTGTTGATATTTATTTAGTATCATGAACTTGTGAGTCAAGTTTATTAAGAAAGTTTTATATGTTTGCACTTTGTAGATTTACGTGCAATTTTATTTAAATTCCTTACATGTGAAATTTTTTTATTGGGAATAATTAATGATTTATGGCTTGTGACAAGGAATGACTCTCTGCAGAGTGTGGAGGAGAAGATCAGGCGTCATACTCTCGATGGGACAAAAGCTGCAAGGTAGTCCTTCACTATTAATAAGTCTGCTCTCTGGATTTGTACATTTGAAGTCTTTCTTTGCTCTGCCATGAATTTTGCTTGCCTTGGAATTTGTTGAGTTTCATCATACATGGCATCTTGAGTTATCCATTTAATGAAGAATTATGCAACGAGTTGTAAGTTGAATGATAGATTTCTTAACCTAAAGTGAGTATAATTTTCTTATCATTGAGTTGATAGGAAATGACATTTTTGCATGCGATAAATTGCTTGCCTAATTTCCTTTTTGTACTGATTTGGTTGATTTTGCAGGATGTTTTTTATTATTAAGTTTTTTTTAGTTTTATTGTTCTGAGACGCAGTTTAGATATCTTCTTACCTTTCCTTAAAGTAGCTGTTAAGCCTATCTTTTCAGCACAAAGGCTTTGGAGCCATATTCTGGATAGATTCATGGAAGTGTCCGTATTTCTCCTGCTTTTACCTGCAGGACTTTTGTATTAAGTTATTTGTGTGTGGTTAAATGTTGGCTAATAGATTTTTGCTGATTGCTTCTTTAAAGCAGAAAACTCACTTAATCTGCTAAACAGCAGTTTCCATCCTTTTTTCTAATGATTTGTCTGTTAGCTATTTCTGCAGAAGGGAAGGTTATAATTTTCTATGATATTTTTTTATCATCATTATTTAAATGTATAACTCATTATTTGTCAATCATTTTCATTCTTTGGTTGCATGAAATGAGACGATATAACTCTGTGAATGATTCTTTCAATTTAGTTTAATTTTGTTGTGTTTTTAGGTTACTAATCCAATTTTATCTATAGGGAGCTTGTCGTTCAATTCAATGCTGATGTTGCTGATGGAATGCCATGGAAGTTTGTTCCTACACAGAGACAGGTCTTTTGTTTTAACCATTTGTAAGATTATAATATGGTTTAAATAGACATATGCCTGCTAAATTTCATTAGTGCTGCAGGTAAGAGTAAAACCTGGTGAAAGCGCACTTGCATTCTACACAGCTGAAAATCGTAGCGCTGCTCCAATAACTGGTGTTTCTACATATAATGTCACCCCGATGAAGGCAAGGAATTCGTTTTATGCCATTTGATGAATGATGAGCTAATTTTCTTTGGAATTATTTATGATGAAGATACACTAGGATTGCACAAGTGTATTGTTGTTGTCATTATTTATGAGATTTTGTGACTCCTATTTTTCTTAATACAATCTTGCAGTTCCAAAATTTCTATAACAATTTCCTCATACATTCAAATCGCAATACATGTTACAAAACTTAATTACTTGACTCATACCTACGTGAGAATCAATCCAAAAATAAAATGTTCGATGTTGAGTTTATTATCTGTTTGCTCACTGGTCTCAAGAAAATGGCCATAGAATTGTCTTCAGCCTAGACAGCCAAATTCAGCTTGACTGGTGAACCTAGTTATATTTTGCTATTTTGAGGAGTGCAAATTTAGCCTTATTAATTCTAGCTGAAGTAACATGGTCAAAGCAACCTTGCCTAAACTTGTGGGCAAATTTGAGGCTAATTTTGCATTCTAACTTGACTTGGGGTTTTTGTTGGATTTTGTTTCATACTCCTTATATTATAAATAGATCTCTTATGAATATGTGCAACTTTCCAGTATTTTTTCTCTTCATGTAATTTCACATGTAGTTTAGTTTCCTTAGACCAGTGTATTGTGTAGGATTTTCTCTCAACTCTCATGGATCACTTGTGGATGTTTTTGCTAAAAATCTCTAGCCTATAAATGTAGGTCTGTTTGATCAAATGATAAATTGGGAACACTACAAGTTGAGTTATTCAACAAGCTCATCATTTTTATTATGCTTAGCTTATGGCTGAGCTGATCGGTTTAGGGGGAACAACCGAGCTCCCAATAGTAACAGACGAGGCATAACAACTGGAGCTTTTATGGACATGGAGAACAACAAGGGGGCCTTCTTTCATGAAACTAGTTGGGTACCTGCAAGATTTACCTGTGATTTAGTTGTGGTTTCCCCGGGTTTTGTGATCTCTTTCAATCCCCTCCAAATTCCGCTCTTTTAAGCATTGTCATACACATCAAAGCAATAAGCATTATACTCCACCCTCTTGGCCATTAATGTGTTCGATCAGCTCTACAGAATCCATATCTATGGGTAAACCCCATTCTTTCAAAATCTCATTTCTCCTTGCAACTTGCTTATGCTGTGTATAAGAACATGTTCAATCCACTTACTAACTTTTAAAGCAATTATTAGGAAGGTTAAATATTCTTTAAATGAGAGAAATAAAATGGTTTCTCATTAGATAAATCATACCTAATTCTCCTTTTCTTTAAAAAAAAATTCAAAAGTGGAAAAATGTCTAACCAGTCCATTTTAAAGTCATTGGTATCATAAGAAATTATACTTTAAGTTTCATACATTGGATATCTGCGTCTACAATAAATTTCTATTTGTGTGCATGCTATTTTTAGATGACATCATAGCACATAATATAGATATGAAGCACAAATGTCAACTGACAAACAGGTAAAAAAACTCTTAAAAAATTAATAAATGTGAAACATCAAAATCAAACTGAATTGTGCCAAATTGACTATAAAAAACATACCTATAAGCACAAATTCTGATTCCTTGCCTTGTTAGTGTGTGATGAAAAATACTCTTGATATTGTTTTTTTTTTTTAATTTTTATTTTGAAGTTTCACTTTTTATTTGTACTGATGGCTTTCTATAAAATTGAAATTCACCTGACTTTTTGTTGTTTTTCAATCATCTCCTAATATTCTTGTATGTTGTTTTTTTCTTTTTCCAAAGGATAGTCCATCTTGCAGTGTCTACTTGTCCACTTACGAAACACTTTCCAAAACCAAAAAAACATTATCCAAAATGTCACTTTTCACTATATACACAGCATAGCTTATTACGATGTATGTGTTTCTTTTTTTTATTGTTGAGTTTCAACGTTTTATTCTTTGAGAGTAATCTCCATTAAAGTTTCTTATCCTATCATGCTACTATTTCCAATTTTGCATTGAATATTTCAATTCATGCTCTACCCTTCTAGTTCTTTCATTAAAACTGAAAATTTATTTATGTCAAAAAGTGCTAAAGTGAATTGGAACTTTAATTCCTAATTACTAACATAAGGGGCATACCTTGATAGTGATTTGAACTCTATATGATACTACATACCAATTTTTCGATCCCAAAGTCAAATTAAAAAATTTGTGTTGCAGTGCTGAGTTATTGAACACTTTCAGAAAATCTATCCCATTCAATCATGAGATGAATGTATTATCCCAATTTTTTCATGGTAATGTGTGTGCCACCATCTCTAATTATTTACTTCTAACACATATGTTGTCAGTACTAGTTTTTTTATTGTTTGTACTAGGGGTGTAAACGAGTCGAACTGAGCTCGAGCCAACCTCTACTAGAGCTCGAGCTTGATTTATCAATCAAGTTTGAGTTTGCTTAATTTTATGAGTTTGAGTCGGCTCGCAAGATTGTTGTTCAATAATAAAGATAATTGTTTTGATTCAAGCAATTATTGTAATAAAATGGCATTAAAAAAAACAATTAGGACATAAATAGTGAAATATCACTTGATATAAGAAAAGAAAATATAGAATTTAAATATTCTTAATAGTTTATGCTAAAAGTCTTGAATTTTGTTATTTAAGCTCACTTTATAGTGACATTCTTTTAAATAAGTTAGCTCACTTACGAGCTAACAAGTTGAGTCAGGCTTGGCTCTCGCTAAGCTTGGTAGCTCATTGAGCTTGGCATACGAACCATTTAACGAGCCAAGCTTGAGTAGGCTTACGAGTGCTTGGCTCAGTTACAGCCCTAGTGTGAGCAAAACAAACTATCCGAAATCTTTCAAAATTTCAATAAGCAATTCTCAGCAACAGTTGGCTCCCATGTTTCTTTAAATAATGGTGGTTTAGAAGTCTTAAATATTCTCAAATGTTGGTTCACCTCACCACCAAATTTAGATCTTGTCTCACTGCTTGAAATTATTTTATTAATAGTGTGATTTAATCAACTATCTAAAAAATCAAGTTCATTAATAGTGTGATTTTCGATCCCATAGTGACATTCTTTTAGATAGTTGATAGTTATTCTTTTCAGTAATTCTCCTTTAAATCCCATTTTATTGAAATTATCTACTGCTTTCATCTTCATTCTGCGATGGCTTGAAAATTTGACTATTCATTCTATTTGGTGTTCCTTCAAGCATGATTATTTGTGAATATATAAATTTATAAATTTAATAAAAATAGTCATCTTGCTTTTAAGCAAACAGGATCAAGTTGGTAGAAACCCGTTTGACTAGATTGTCACATCACATATATTATTTATTTATAATCTTTAAATAGGTCTATCATAATTATTAAAACGAAATTGTTTATAATGTAAATAATCCAAATGAATTACAGAGTTTCTAATAAATTTTATAAACAATTTACACTATCTATACATTTTTAGTTTGTATTACATACATCCTTCTTCTTCTTCAAATTATACATTAAAACATTGAAATGAAAAGGGCAAACCTTGATCATCATATTTTGCCCAATTCGTTTCTTTTTGTTGCCTAAAACAACTGTTCGAGTAATATCTAATGAGCTATAAAACTCAAGTGGGATAAATAATTACAATATAGTGTTGAAAATAAAAAGGGGCAATTACATACAAGCCACCGGAAACTTGCTATTTACAAATCAACCACCCTCTTTTATCCATTTTAAATTCTCAATATCAAAATTCATGGTAAAACCCCAAACCATATTTTTTATTTTTATCAAATACTCAATAGTTTGATCGTCACACACATAAATACATCAGTTCGACATTTCAAAAAAATCACCTAGGTGCTTAATTTGTAAATATCAATGTTTCGGGTGGTCTGCTTATAATTATTCCAAATAAAAAAAGAAAAGAGAATAAAATATCATGTTGATCATTTGAATGAACATTAGTATTAATAATTATAAGCATAGCTAGCTTAGTGCAGGAAACTTTAATTCAATATAGTTTTGATAATTAAACAAGTAAATGATACAAATATTAGATGTAAGCATTAATATATGTAAGCAATGAGTTATGCTGGTCGAATGCTAGTATCAAATATCTTTTTTTACCTTTATTTTTTTTTTCTTGTCATATTCTAATAATTTTCATGTAATGAGTCTAGGTTTTGACACATTGAGATATGACATAGTAATTACCCAAACTCATTGTCACCGTCTACTCCTATGTAGTATTTATCAAAGGCCCATTGATAATGCTTTGATTGCGTCAACATGATAGTTATGAAAGTTAATAACCCTTTTAACTCTCTTATGGAGGCTTAACTTAAAAAGAAATTTGCCTCCCTGTGTGGGCCATCATAATTTGCTAACTTATCTCACATATCACGATATTTCGTAGACATTATTTTTTAGCATCTATATCATAAGCTTTTAAAATATAATTTAGCATTTTTAAGCAGATGTTGACCATCAATATGTATCAACTTATAACTAAGGCATGGCATGGCATGAAATGTAAAAGAATTGGCATCTTGATACTTAGGGTCTGTTTAGGGCAGCTTATTTGCTGCTTATGCGTTTTCAAAATGCTACCCTTTGCTATTTGTTTTGTGCGTTTGGAGTGTGCTTGAGGATTAGCGCGAATCCTTTTCTATTACACGTTGGCCGTAGGTTGAACTTCACAACCCGTGTTTCTTGTTTTAACTTCGTGATAGTACTCTGGGACGATCCCCTCATCTAGTGCCCTTGGTTTCTCTTCTCTGCTCTCCTATCCTGGCTCTTTTTGTTGAGATTCTCCTTCTCTTTTCCTCTCTGTGATCCGGTAAGGTGTGGTGCTATGTAACTTGCTAATGTTGCGGTGAATTCTTGATGAATTGGCTTTGTGTGAGTAGTAGCAAACATTCTTTCAAGAATATCGAAGGGACATTTTATTTCTTTGGCATGCTTTCCCCGTTTATGATGAAATAGTTTTGTGTGGGGAGTGGAAAACATTCTGTGAATAATATCGAGGGATTGACATTTTCATTTTTACGGTTTTCAGTGGAGAACATCAAATCAAATTTCTTTTGCTAGCTTGATTTTTTGGCACAGTGCAACTTGTTTTCATTTTTTTCTTCCTTCTTGGTTTGAAGCACCATTACTAAACTTACATATTTTTTGATAATTGTTGGAGTAAGGGATTTGGGGCCTTATTATTTGTGCACTTGTCTAGAAGTACTATTACTGAACTTTACATATTATTAGGGCTCTTTACATACATAATTGGGGTAAGATATGTAAGCAATTGCTATTGACTGTGGCACCATAGTTTGTCACTTAACAGTGTAGTCCTCCGTTTGGCAAACAAATTTGGGTGGAAGTTTGATTTGAATCTCTGTGGTTGAAATTTGGGATGATATGAGACAATCGTTTAATTTATTGGGTTTGTTTTCTTGAGAAATTATGTAGCATTTCAACTTAATGGAGTCATGGGATGCTTCGTAAAATTAGTTTTATGCTCTTGCGGAATAGTAAATTTGAGGAGCTTTCAATCTCTTGGAAAGCGGATATTAGGGTTATTTTTTATGTTTTTTATTTCATAAGTGAATTTGAGTAGTCTTTTCATCTACTACCTGACTAGGGCTGTCCTTCTTGAAGGGAGTAGTCTTCACGATATCTTAATAATATGTCTCAAGAATCATAGAATTCTCTGATTTTCTTGTGGAGAATGACCTTTGTGATATGGATTTTGAAAGCAATATTTGCATTTGAGCTAGGGGAAATGTTTTAGAAAGATTTGATAGTTTGATTTCTAACAGATTTTGGGTGGATTCCTTTCCCATTACTACTATTCAACAACTTTCTATTTCTATTTCTATTTCTAATAATAGGTTGTGGAAATTACATAAGAATTTGGCTTGTCATCTTAAAAAGTGGATGTAGGAGGTTTTTGGTAGTCTCCCTAATATGAGGTTTGTAACCTATAGAACTCACTTTTGGTTCGATTTTCAACACCGGTGCTGGTCGGTTTTTTAGTTGGGAACTAAAAAAATGTTAGATTTTGATGATGTGGCCAATTTTCTTGCTTATGTGTATGGGATTGTTAGTGGTATAGTTTTAGGTTAAATGTGGAAGTTTAGCTTTCTGTTTTTTGTCATTAGAATTAATTCGTTCAATTCTTTTCTTTACCAATCTAATATTTATTCTAGTTGTTTTAAATCTATGATAACGTTTTTAAATGTAATTTATTGCTTCTTATATTTGTTTCGTTCTTTTTTTAAGTAACACAATGAGTAAGAACAAGGAGGTCGGATCATCAGCCATGTAGGATATGTATGTTACTATTATATTTTGCGACCTCTGTTTAAGGGAAATTGAGCTGGAAAATAGACCCACGACCTATTTTTACAAAGATGAGTTGCAAAATCTTATGATAAAGTTCTAGGAAATGATAGTAGGGGATTACAATATCATGAAATTTAAGAACAATTGAGATCAACTAAAGAAGGATTGAAAAATATGAAAGGAACTAAAAAGGGGATCCACAGGCTTAGCACCTCAAGGGGGGTATTTATAAGCTTTCGAAAGAGAAGAAAAAATGAAAAAAAAATTGAAAAAATCTTAATTTCTTAATAAGTATATTTTTCCTTAAAAATATGCAAAAGAGGAAAAAAACTCTTCTTTATTTATCCTTAATTATTATAAGTTAAACTTGTTTTAATTTCTTTCTGAATAAGCTCTTTATATATATGTATATATATATATATATATATATATATATACACACACACACACACACGTTTACATACCACACATTTCTTATACATTTACATGTCTAGCAGCAAAGCTTGTATATTTACATGCATGACACTCAAATCTCTAATGTTACATCAATAATATCATTATTACCAAGTTTTTAAAAGTGAAGTACATATTTGATTGCTTGAATTTATTACACTAAAGTGTTATATACTTAATTATTAAACTTATAAAATCCAACCTATATAAAGAAAATATTACTTTCAAGATTGCATGATACCAAATTTTTCAGCAAGTTGGGGTATATTCTCAACTTATTTGACAACGTCATCTGAAAATAATGGGCAATTGATACGCCTTCAAAAAATTATTTTCATGCATGAATCACAAAGCATTTTGAGCAAGAAACTATTCCAAATTAGAATTCATGATCATCTAAGCTCTGATTTCATCACACCTATAATCGAACTGAGCATCTCAACAAAACTAACCCATGACGCTAAACTTGGTCCAACTCGGATCCATTCAAGCCCGATCAAGTCATTCAAGAGCGGT
>NW_018233187.1:186918-198583 GCF_001263595.1 Phalaenopsis equestris
AGTCATTCAAGAGCGGTTAGAGGATTTGGACGGTCGATTGAATGGTCAAATAAATTCCAAATAGGACAAACTTATAGTCAAATCAAGATGAGACAAATCCAAACGGCTTATAACATCACTTCACTCTGACATCAGTAAGGCACTTAGACATTCATAAGGCATCATTCGATCAAGCGAATCACCCTGGGTTGTTTGATTGAGTGGTGGTTTCATTCAATATTGACGGAGGATGTCACTCCCAAAATCTATAAATTGAGTCCTCTCTTCATGAAGAGGGACTTAACCTGAACCTAGTGGAGGAGGTTGAAGGGGAGATGTAAGCTCTTGAGGATTCTTGAGCTCTACCACTGTCGAGCCACCTCTACCGTTGGACCACCACTGCCCGGCTGCAACCATCGTCGAACCATCATTGCTTGATCGTTGTCACCGCTAGACCACCACTGCGCAGCCGTTGCCGCGGACCACTACTGCCCAGCTGTTGCCGCCACCAAACCACCACTGTCAGGCCGCCACCGTCAAACCACCACTGTCAGGCCGTCACCGTCAAACCACCACTGTCAGGCCGCCACTGGCTCCCGACCACCACTGCGTGATCATCACCGTCATCACCACAGTAGCTGTCGTTGGACCACTGTCATCAGGACACTGTCATTTCCATGATGAATTACACCACTCCCATAGCAGAAGTCACCTCACTTGTGTAATCTTGCTTCCAGCTATTAAAGGGCCGGTGAAGTCTTACAATTTACATCAGCTGGAATTATTTCAATTGGGTCAGTGTCCGTGGTATTTTTTTCTTTTGGATTTTCCCCTGCTATATGTTATGTCATTTTTTTTTGCCTGTGTGTGTGTCGGGTTTTTATACAACCCCAAGGCATTAATATACCACTCTACCGCCGTGAATTAATGAGCACGCAAGAATAATGTTAATATATATGAATGTACAATTCTATGTAGTTCTGGGGTTCATTTCCTTGATCAAGTGAGAGATTTTAAGAATTCTTGTGGAAGTTATCTCCTTGGACAAGCGTGAGACCAGTTATATTGTGAATTTTTCTCTTTTTTTGCCCCTCTTTTTTTCTTCTTCCTCAATACGAGGGTTATTGGTTTGAAGGAATGATTATGTATATTCAGATGTATAGAATCTTAATTCCTTCAAATGCGTGGATTTTAGTAAAGTGTGCATTGTTTTATTTTTATTTTTGCTCATCTTGCTAATTTCTAATTAAATAGCATTTGATTTTCATCCTAGTTTGTTTCTATCGTATTTTCTGTTTTCAATTTTTGCTAAGTAATCAAATGATTGTTTGCGTAATAATTTGTATATTGTATATTGCTTGCTTGTTATATAATTTTGTGCATCTATTATTACTACTACATTAGAAATTCTAAACCCTTAGACATCCTTATCTTAGAGCTTCAAGCTTACTCACAATGTCTTTTAGATGTTGGTCATAAGATGAGGGTCAATTAACATAACTATAAAATGATATAATTTACGTCACTACCCACGAATACCCCCTCCTATTCTACTCACTGGAATAGAGCGAGAGATTGACACAGTCCCCAAAATTAACCGAAACAGCACATAATACTTGACATCATTTTACTCCAATCTAGTAAGTTAATTTTTGAATTAAGCTGAAGCAATCCAAATTTTTTTATTAATTTCATTTATTGACTTGCCTCAAAATTTTTCTCTTTTATAATAGTCGTACAACAAAAATATAATCCAAAAAATGAGTTATATTCTACTGCATCTCAGTTTATTATTTTCCTTTTTTTTCTCCTTTCCCTTTTCCTGTGAAGACAATTATGACAATCTAATAAGTTACAAGAATCAACAAAGTAAATTAATCTAATATATAACCCAGATACTTAAGAACAATAAATAACATGTTTGTTTATAATGAATAGACATAATGGTAGAATTACTATATGTGATTTGTACATTACTATAACATTGAGTACATAAAATTTATAATAAAAATCTTGTCTTTAGAGATAACAATATAATTGCACAAATAATTTTATTGCGTCATTTTCTATTGCCTGATTTCGCTTCAGTTTCAGAATGTATATGCACGATTATTTTAGGGTTTTGGCTATCATAAGTTTAACCCAAATGCTACGTCATCAAGTTCAGTAGAGCTCAGATGAAACCTGATATTATCACTATAAAAGTGCATTGATGACTATTTTGTTTCTATACATGGGGACCTTTTCTGCTCCACCTTTGTAGGTATAAAAAATATACATTGCTAATATGTCCCTCCATAACATGATATTTTTTGAGCTCATGTTTTCATAATATCAATAAATATATGGTTCCTTTTAAAGTATGCTAAGTAATTATATATGCAAATAAACAACTAACAAATATTAGATGTTTTATTTTAACAGTACGACCAACTAATAAAATATTTATATAATCAATATGTATTTAATTGTGATTTTTTATCAACCAAATTTTTATGCTGTTCTTTACTAATGAATATTTTTATTTGGTTGTAAATTTGCATTCCACAATATGAAGATTTTACAATGCATTTGGATCTAAAGTTAGGATGTAGCAAAGAAGCAACGACTACAAGTGAACCGGATGAAGAAATAACATACCTCGTTTAGTGAGATGCTTGAGATTGTTGAATTAATCAATCATTGTCTTGCTGAGAGAGACTAAATGCTTTGGGGAAGGAAGCCATATGTGTGGACTGTGGGTTGGATTCGTTGTGAAAGCATGTTTTGAGAATGAGTGGTGCACCTAGAATGAAACCAGAGTAGAAAAACCTTATGGCCACGATTATTTCCGCTGCTATGTTGACCTCATTTTTAGTGAGGTCTAGCTTTCCTCGTAGGGTTGGCTCTAGCCTTAAGATTCTTCATTTGACTATCTTAGAACCTTAGAAAGGAGACCCATATCATTTTAAAGATTCAAATGACTCCTCTACTCTTTTGGAAGTTCCACATGTGGTTCTTGAGCTTTAGCACTTAGAAGGTTGAAACTAACATGAGGGAACTCAAAAGGAGTCCCTATAGGACCCTTAAGCCCTAAGATTGCTTTTTGCACAAGTTGCACCTTCGTGCACACAAACTTCGCAATTCGAACGATCGACACTTTCGATCATCGCAATTCACATCGTCTGTATCGTTATTTGTTGAAAGCTTGAATAAATTTTTGAAATGATCGATCGCGAGCTGAAATTTTGACGAGAATCGAATTTGACGCATTTTTAACCCGACCTTTGACGAGTTTACTCAGACGACCTTGGATGACGAAACGGACTGCGCCGGCGCGTCCAGAACGTCGATTTTACCTAGGGGAGGTTTATTTTGCCGCGAGAACGTGTCCGGATGAAAATGCGGGAGGCGATAATAATAATAATAAGATTATTATTATATTATTATTATTATAATAATAAAGAATAAAAAAAAATTTCCCTCTCCCTTATCGTTTCCCCCACACGTGGCCTATACGCACGCCGCCTCACCCTCTCTCCTCTCTCCCTCATCTTCTTATCGCGAACAGGCTGCGGCTCCTGCATTTTCGAGCTGCGAACAGCCTCTCGACCCTTCCCATTCGCGAACCCAGATCGATCTCCCCTCTTCTCCTTCGGTCGCACACGGCTCTCCCCTCTGTCTCGATCCCTTTGCCCTTATCATGAACCCTAGTGCTCCCTTTTCCAGGCGTCGATCTAGCTGTTTCCATTGCTGACCTGGCCTGTCTCCCCTGTCGCCCTTGCTGCAACTTGCCTGGCCGCTCCTTGCGTTCGGTTCACCACAGGTAAGTTCAAGGGATGTCTCCTCCTCCTTCTTGGCTATAAAAGCCTCTCTTGGGGGGAAGGTTTTGGGTTGGCCAAAAATTTTGGGAAAAAGGGGAGGTGCTGCCAAAAAATTCTGGGTTGAGAATTTGGGGGTTGTTGCATCCTTGGTTGGCTGTTGTTAGATTGCTCCTAGTCGCATGTGGTGGTCGAAGCTTTGCTGTTCTTCCTCGCTGGTGACAAAACCCTAGTCGGAATTTTTTTTTTCATTCTCTCCCGAAGTCTGCATTTCCTTTCTCTCCTTTCTAAGATCATTTGAGAGGCTTCAGCATGCAAAGCATGCTTGTTAGGAAAGATTGTTAGGAAAGATGGAAGGGCAAACATGGCACACAATCTTTATATGCTCACTCTTAACTTTTTTTATCTTGGGACAAACATATACATGTGCGGATTTTCTAATTTTTATTAGTATTCATATCTTAACGCTTCAAATTTATAAGTATTTATACACTTAACACCTAAATCTAAATACATGATACTTACATGTTTTTTTTTGCATACTAAATATATTTTCATACTTGATACTTAATAAAAGAAAATTTTGCAATTTTCGGATTTTAAAACATTTATATATATATAGCACCCGCCCTTTGAAAGTGTGGAGATTTTCTTTTTATTCATCAAGTATTTACATTTCTAACACATGAGTTTCAGTTTTCTTCCTCTAAATTGTTATGAATTTGGGTGGTATACATGTAAATCTGTCATTATTATTATTATTATTATTATTATTATTATTATTATTATTATTATTATTATTATTATTATTATTATTATTATTATTTGCATACAAAACTTGCTTTCAATGACAATTCTACTTATCATTACTAAAGTCTGGGTCTATGGTTGAACTCATTCTCAGTTGTTGGATACATTTCTTTTGTTGGATTTATTTTTGTGTTGCTGAAATTACATTTGTTGGGTTACCTTTTGTCAAGCATACACTCTTATATCATAATGTTGTGTTTACAATGCTTCAACACGATTGAGTATTTAATTGAACACCAGCTTCAAGTTGTATCTTTGAATTGTTTTAAAGGAAATTCGGATGTTTTGTGGACTATTTATAATTGCTCGATCACTTGTTTTGGGGGATAGTTTGACTAGTGGCTTTTAGTATTTTATTTGAGAAAGGTAAGAACTTGATATTTCTATTTGGTTCTTGATTCATAGGGGTTTCGAAGCTTCAACTTTCTTTTATATATATGTATTCGTTCTATATTAACAACTCTCTATTTGGGATGTCATGAGAATATGGGTTTGATCCAGTTGGGAATTTAAAGTTGAGTTTAAATTGAACTGTTAGTAAGCTATTTATAATTTTTATGGGTATTATATATGCCAGCTTACTCGTGAATGAAAATTGGAATAGTATTTTATTTGAGGAAGGTAAGAACTTGATATTTCTTTTGGGTTCTTGATTCATAGGGGTTTCGACGCTTCAACTTTCTTATATATATATGTATTCGTTCTATATTAACAACTCTCTATTTGGGATGTCATGAGAATACGGGTTTGATCCAGTTGGGAATTTAAAGTTGAGTTTAAATTGAACTATTAGTAAGCTATTTATAATTTTTATGGGTATTATATATGCTAGCTTACTCGTGAATAAAAATTGGAATAGTGGTACCATTGGCATGCCATCCTACTATGTCATTAAACTGATATTATTCTATCATTAAGCTGATATACATGGCTTCAATTGGATTACTTTGTTTCTAATGGCTGAATTTGATAATTTGAAGATATTAGCACTTTTTTTGGAAAGTTTTGTACATCAAGTATGTAATGTTTACATATGTATACACTTGAAGTTCAAACTTGAAGGTGGGAGGATGATGTTATAGAATCATTCAAAAGATTCTTGATATGAGATATCCAAGATTATTGTTATAATGCATATGGAATATCGAAAGGGTTTGAAAGTTGGAAAAGTTTTACATGTGATGCTTGTGCGTGAGTCCTGAAAATTCGATAAGTTTACTTTTTTTAGAAATCTGAATTTGATTGTTGTATTCGCGAGAGGTCTGGAATTTTGACAAGGTGGCTTTACACAAAATCTGAAATTGTGCGGGTTGTTTTATTTGAGGTGGGAGTTCATTTGACTTTCTTTGGGCTTCTTTTGAGCTATAGTTTTGAGGTATTAAGGGTGACATTTTCGATGCAATATGAAAGATTTGGATGACATGAATGCAACATTTTGGTTTAGACTTGGGTGTATGAATGTATGAGTGTTGTGGGGCTATGTATGTAATCTTTGCGTTGGTTTAGACTCCTTGTTGTTTCGACTTGCTTAAAATGCGGTTTGGAAATGATACCTTTTGGGTTGATTCGTTTGCATAATTGGAGGAAATGATACCTTTTTGGGTTGATTCGAGGATCATTGGGTCGCCTTTTTGGGATTTTTTGTCGATCATTTTAGACGCGATTTTGAGGGTCAATCCACCTTTCACCTCTTCGCTCTTTCAGGTGGATTGATCCCTCCTCTCTCTCAACCAATTTTTTCTTCTTTTCTTCCTTGCTTCTTGGTTCGATTCAGGTGCTTATGTCTGAAACATAAACACAAATATATAACCGTCGTTATATATGAACTATCAAGCAAGGTTATAAGTTCGACGGTTCATTATGGGGTGGGCCTTGATATGAAGGCAAGAGGTGGTAGAACGAAATAATATTCCATCCTACAACATTGGGACCAAATCCCGGGGCCCGGTAAAATGTAGAATGATAATATTATTCACCTACACCAGACTAGCAGAGCACCCTTGCCCTCTTAGGTTGTTGGCATTCCTAGCCCGACGGTGCGATCGATTTGTGAACAATCATACTTTTATAAAAATGACAAAGACAAATACGATAAGATCAAATACATTGTTTTCAAAAGTATTTTGACTACCAAAATAGATACTATTTTTCTTGTTTGCATGAAACCTACACGCATGTCAAAATATAAATTTTAATTAACATAATTTAATTGTCCACTTGTCAATTATCGGTACTGGGCTAAGGAGTATTCTCTTAAGTTGGTATAGTAGGACACCTTTCTAGTTGAATGTCGAACTTTATACATACGGGTGACCGATAGTTGTCTTCAGAGTCCCTTGAGAATACCTAAATCTGAGTTCACCCGAACCTGAAGGCTTATAGTCCACTTCGGCATTTTTATTGTTTCACTTGTTATTTCCTTCGAGATTTTTTTGTCTTCTTGCAGTTTTCTTTGAGCTTATTTTGTGAGTAACTTGAGTTTTATTTGATAAGTTATGAGGTGGGAGCCTCAGGCAAAATGGTAATTTTGGTGTTTTAATGTCTTAATTAAATTTTAGGATTAATCATAGGGTAAATGGGTAATATTTATCACAATAAACTTTTGAATGATTGAAACACAATGGGTTAAAAGGTAGAAACCAATTTGTCATCATTTTATGATAAGGGTAAAATTGTAATTTCACTGATCATCTAACTTGAAAGTCAATTCAATAGGATGATCCTAAAGTAATGTGCTTATGCCATGGAGATAGTAATTTACTCACTCAAGGCCCACCAATTGGTGATTAAATGTTAAGTTTGATATTAATGAGGATTGAAATTCCATTTCAATATTTAATTATCTCAAATTTACTTTGAAGATTGAAATCAACAGGGCCTAATAGTGCACTAGGTTCGACATGTAAGAATTGTCATAACTTGGGATTAGAAAAGATGGACTTAATTAATTGATGATCACTTCCGAACACTTCAGGCCCTACTCTAATTTTGGGCATTAAAATCTATAATAACTTTGGATTTGCCCTTTGGAGTACCCACTCATATAACTGTCAAGTGAAATGTTAAGTGACTATCTAACTTCCTTTGAAATGTCAAATTTCACTGAGTAATAGGGTAGTTTAACTCAACTTCGGGATGATTAATAAAACAATATAATAAGTTCAAAATGAACTCAAAACGTTTCAAGAGGTTTTTAAAGCGATTCAGGGTCATTCCCCTGAACACTTTGGAGTCTCTTGGATATTTTGAAGGATAAATTGAACTTATTATACTTCGTTCTAGAAAATCATCCATTAGGATCTTTTAGGACTCATTGGGTCATAGTTTGAGGTTTGTTTGATACACTTTCATCTACTCTTGCAATTTATTTAATTTTCTGTAAAATTATATACCTGCTGCAAGTTCTAACATTTCAGCAAATGTCGAGAAGATGACAGATATGCTTTTATAGTGTTATTTAATTTTGTCATTTTATTTTATGCAATTTATTTTTGCTGCAAAATATTATAGTTGCTTGGATGTGTAATCTACTTTTCTTGCAAAACCAAAACAACCATTTTCAAAAATTAATCAGCTTTTTCAAAAATCTAAAACAAATTATTTCAAAGGTAACCATAAATCTTTTGAAATATCAGTAAACATAAAACGTTATTTTGAATTTACGGGAGTCCCTCGGAGGAAGTAACCCACGATCGCTAACAAGATCTCCTCGGTTTTAATGGGTTTTACAACTCGTTTAAGCTTAGTAAATTCAGAAGAAAATGATGATACCAGAATGAGGGAGCCGTGAGATTCTAATCGGTGTCGTTCTAATCAATTTTCAAATCCCTAATGATATTTAAATAACCATAACCTTAGGAAACATTTGATTTGACACCAGGACTTGTCACATTAGAAAACTTAAACTCGCTACGACGAGGAGCTTTGAGCTAACATCGTGGGCAACACGGTCATCTTCAACAACACAACATGTTTACCACCAGCTAAACCATTCATTAGAATTAAACAACAAACCATAAGGTTTCGAGGTCGTTCTCTCATTGCGACATAAATCTTCAACTCATCTTTAGGTCTTTGCAAGATCATGTTGTGCAATATAAGCCCAACTCGCTTTAGGATTTCGAGGTTGTCGTTCGTCACGACTTAAATCCTCATATCATTCAGACTATTTGTGTGATCGTTTCACACGAATATAAGCCCTGATTAATAAAACTGGCAGGATGAAATATTTAAATATTTCTCCTCTAAATTGAAACCAAACCATATGATAACTTGAAAAGTCACCGATGTTCTCTTCATGATCCATGACATCACATAGTTTTTTTTCCTTTGGATTCCATAATAAATGTTCCAAATTTGAGTCATTCTACTTTCATACCTTTTTGTCCGATCTTTTGAAAAATCCTATTCCTTTTAACTCCTAGTTATCGAGAGTTTCTTAAGTGACTCGAAGTATAGGGGTTTGCCTTTATAAGAAACTTTCAAGAACCCAACTTAATATAAACCCTATTTAATTTTTCGTATTAAATAGAGGAACTTGTCGGTCAACATAAAAAAAATATTTTTTTTGTAGACTTAAATGGATGTCATAATTTTTTTTAGTTTATTTAATCGAGTCTCACCAGTAAGTAGTATGCCTATCCTTCGGGATAAATGCATTGCTTGCGGTATTAGACTCGTTTATTTAAATTAATGAGGATATGAGATCGGTCCGATCTTGTATTTACAAAATTTAAAATACTATTTTTTCCAAATTATACATATTAAGTTAAATTAAAATGGATGTTGGGATATCCATCCTAGCAGCCGACAACTTCTCAGCTTTTTTTAGTGCGGACATGCTAATATGACCACCATGTTGACAATTCCTCTCGTCCAAGTACTGGTGACAAAGGTTGATCAGTTAGGTGCAGGCAGCCAGAGAATGGAGAACTTTGTGACATGAGGAACTCAGATGGAGGCAATTTCATTATTTGGAATTGTCAAGTCTATCAACAATTGAAGTACTCACCATGCAGTGAATGAATATTGGAGTTTATTTTGGTGACAAGGAATTCTTTGTTTTGCTTTTGCCCGATAGTTGGTGAAGGGGTGGTCATTTTCCTCTCAATTTGCCATAGTGTTTCGAGATTTGCTTATTGTTTTGCTGTAAAGAAAAAAATTAGAATAGAGTCAGTAAGAAAAGAGTTACCTTCTTAAAAGTATGCGGAGTAAATGGTTCACATTTTTTTTCAAAGCATTGAAGTATAGCAATGAAGGTTCAACATTATTGAGTAATTAGGTAATTAATATTTCTAGACTCTTACCTTTTAAAACTTTGACTGTTATTATTATATGGCGAAGAGGCATTGATATGTAGTTGTAAAAACTGACAATAATGCTAGTAGATTAGATTACAAAAGATGACTAGTACATTGAATTTGATGCCGATGGTAGAGGAGGCTTTCAACTATGTGGTGAGAAGCCGTTACATCATATGAGAGTAAAATTTGATAGGTAATTCTGGTCGTAGTTGTGTTTAGACAAGTAGCAATGGAGGGCTGTGGCATTTATCTATGGCAATGAGTTGCTTTTGGGAAGTGGTCATGCATGACGAGTAGCATTGGCACCTTGTGCTGTATTAGAGCAAGCATTGCGAGGAAGGGCTTTAGTGGGGTCAAGTGCCAACAAGAGATGCGAGTGAGAGTGGGAGGGCAACAAATAAGGAGGGGATTTCATACATATTATTCACCACTCACTAGAGGATCCTTATTTAGGAATGAGAGCAATGCTCTAGGGTACACTCAAATAACTTTCATTACTTTCCAAATATAAGGAATTTTCCTGTTTAATTGTGGTCCTACACTAACAATTTATTTTCAAATTTCTTCATTTTGATTTAGGATGTGGAGGTAAAATGTTCAGAGTTGATGAATTATTTTCAAAATTTCATTAAAATATATCCTTTGAAGTAGGATTGATATCATTGCAATTCATCATTTTTGTTGTTGCCTTCTTTCTGCAATGTGGAGCCAATTTTTTGCCTTACAAATAGAACACACTGTACATATTTTGCTGCACAGAGCACCGCTACCCAGTCTTTGGGAGTGGATCCCCCAAAAGGTAATCCATATTTGTTGTTTATTTCATTGAGAGCATTTTAATGATTCTCATATTTTTGGTTCCCTGAATTTTTTTATATAAAGAGATGGGCTCAATCTTTATGCTATATCAGAGAAATTAGGATCTTATTTTCTCTGCAATCAATGAACGGTAAAATCTACAACGGTAGCAACAGGATATAGTAATGAGTTGGTGAATTTGTATAAACTTTTTCCTATTTCTTTATGCACGGATACTATTTTTGATTTTCCATTCCTTTGAACTCATGATATTTGAAGTAGGTTCACTTAATTTTCAACATTTTCTTCCTACCACATTGACAGTTGCGGCCCTTCTTTCTTACAGGCCGCCATATACTTCAACAAAATACAGTGCTTCTGCTTCGAGGAGCAGACGCTGCTCCCCGGGGAACAAATAGATATGCCGGTGAGTTTTGTTAGTTCACGTTAATTCCTTAAATCTCTCCTTAACAATGGCATATGGTAACTCTGCAGGTATTTTTCTATATCGACCCTGAGTTTGAGACAGATCCTAAAATGGATGGCATCAACAACCTGATCCTCTCCTACACCTTTTTCAAAGTTAAATGAGAGTTAGAAAATAACTATTTGAGAGTGGGTTGGCCTGATATCAGGAGATGCATCTGATTCTCCTTATTTCTTGTTAAAAATATTACGAGATATTTTATAAAGATTTCATGGAGCTAGCTTTAGAATAGTAATTAAGCAGCCCTGATGTTTCAATTATTTTATCTCCCTATTAGAAACTGGGTTATTGATCAAGAAATTTTATGTCAGTTGTCTATAACTAATGTTATTGTTTAAATTAAGGTAAATCCGAGCAACAGCGGAGTTTGTTGATCCTGAAGCTGGGTATGTATTGTACTTCCTAGAGCCATGCATGCATAATTTCTAGATCTTATATACCTCCTCATTGCATCGAGAGTATTAAATTTATGAGAAGTTTATATATAT
>NW_018233187.1:198601-233009 GCF_001263595.1 Phalaenopsis equestris
ACAGAGAGAGAGAGAGAGAGAGAGAGAGAGAGAGAGAATGCGGTCTTCAGAAGAGTGCCATGCTAGTGGGTATTTTGAAATTAGCTTATGTTAATTTTTTTATTGAAGTGGGTGCTTAGGTGCTTGATCATATGGGTATTGTAGAGAATTTGTAATTTCTAACTTCATATCTTTGATTATTACTATTATTATTATTATTATTATTTTAAGAAACATAGTTTACAAGTCAATTGTTATGATTTTAAGAGCAAATTCTTGTGATAGGTGGTATGTTTTCTGTAATTGTTCTAATTATGGGTTGTAAGTGCTTATTTAGGACTGCATTTTACAGGACAAACAAATGAAAGTGAAATGTCTTTCAGCAGTTTGTTTGCAGTGACGGCTTTGTTTATTGTATTATACGATAAATTTTCTCGTATGAGGGGAATATCTCCTTCAAGAATGAACTTTATTCTCGGGTCGAATATTCCAGTTTTTACCCATACCCTAAAATTCAACGCGGGCCCCAGCTCTAATTTTATAAAAATTTCTTTGAAACCTGCACCTTAGAAAAAAAAAAAAAGGTTACTTCCAATAGACATTTGCAAAAAGTACAATAATTTCAATTTTATTTGTGGTAATGCCAGACTTTATAAAACCTGGGAGCTGCCAGTGAAGCAAAAAATAGAGTGAGGAAAAAAAGGAAGTCTAATGAAATGAATTTTACCAAGCGTAAACCCAAAAATGGCCCTTCATAGGATTTTAGGTCTAGAACAGAAAATATGTAAGAAATAGTAAGAATGTATTTTCAGTTATATGAGGTGTATAGCACAAAGAATATTTAGCCAAGATAATATAGAAATGCACGTGGACAATTAACTCGTTCATAATAACATATTGAAATCTCAATCTTGTTAGCCAAAGTTGCGAGGCCATTGACTTGTTAAAGAAATCTTAGTAGTGGCTTTGTCAGGGCAAGTAACCCTTACTAGTGTGATTATAAGAGCGTTTTAATGGATTGAGAGAGTGGCTCTGTAAGTCAAGTGAGTGACCCTGTGTTTAAGTGAGTTGAGATCTTTGGCAAGTTTATAATGTTGTTAGGCGATTTCTTTTAGAATCATGGTGAGAGAGTTCTATGAACATGTGAGTTCTTGGTGATCTATGCGCACAAGTTGGAGTAAAATCTAAGTGAATTTCTATGATAACTTGATATTTCATAACTTATAAAATGGTTTGTCATTATTTTGGGTGTACATTTAATTTTCTAATTTTTATAGTATCTTTGAAAGGCAATTGTAGTAGTAGTAGTAGTAGTAGTAGTAATAATAATAATAATAATAATAATAAAAGGAATAATAATATTAATAGAAATAAATAGTGAATAAAATACTTAATCATGCTAAAGTCAACAATTTAATCACAATATACTTTATGATTTAACATTTTATTGTATCTTATGCAAATGAATTATATAGGTATTTCTCGACTCCTTCAAAAAAAATTTCACCCTTAGGCTTGACACTTCCTCTATCTTGCATTCTTATGTTGGGCTAAAAAAATTTATGGGACTAACATTTCAAGAATGTTAAATTAAAGAAATAGAAAGAGAGCCCAAAGAATTGGAGAATCATCTTTTGTTACTTTCCTAGGAAGATAAAGGAGATTGATGGAAGTAGGAGTAAATAGATTGTGGTTGTAATACCTACTATAATTGATATCTTTAGGAAAGAACTTCTCAGGCTAATAGGAGCGTCTTTGTTGAGTATAAATTAATGTGAATCCACAAAGAAAACTTTTCAAGATAATTTGGCTATACTAGGTGGAGTCACCGCTCTTATAACTGAGTAAAAGAATGTAATGGCAAGTGATACTCTCCATGTTTAATTTATAATAAATTTATGTATATTTTTTAATCTTTATTTACCATGTTGATATGTGATTAACGCAATTTTAATTTTTTTAATAAATGGTGAAAAAATTAAAAATGCGTTAATCCTGAGACTATCACCATGTAACTCACAAAGTGATTGTGTGCTTGATACTAAAGAAAAAAAGCCTGAACCACAAAAGAAACACAAATATTATTATTGAATTTGAAATCAATTACAACGACTCTTCAAAACATGAAATAAAGGACAAAAAAATAAAAAGTCACAAGCCAACACCTCAAAAGTGTATTTCAAGGGCGATGGAGGTTGGCTCAATGGATCTGAAGGCTTGGGGGACTACAAGTGTGAAAGCAGCAGAGGAGCCGACACGGGTTGGAAGATGAACTAGAGGAGGGAGGCAGTATGCTAAGATGACAGGAAGGTTTGTTAGGTTGTTGGGAGGTATGTAGGAAGGTGGGGCAGCAGTGGGGAAGGCTCATCGACACATTTGGAGGGTAGGCAGCGAGCGAGGAAGCATTGAAAATGATGGTAAAGGCCTGAATAGCAAGGTAGGGTGAATGCTAGGAGGAATTATGAGTTGGTGAACAACAAGATTGGGATGTTCAGGAAGGGCAGCTGAGTGTTAGGATGGAGTATGGGGAGTCGCGACCTTGCTGGGAGAAGGTTGGCAGCAGGCTGGAGGGAGGACAAAAGCCGACGATTGATGGGGAAGAGGTGTGGTTAGACTATTATAGGTTTGGGAAGTGGGTGGACAACAGTATGAAGGGTGGAAGGATAGATAAATATCTCGTTGGGGGTCAAGCTACAGTCAAAGCACCACCTAGACCCGTGGAGACTATCATCATGTCAGACAAGGAGCATCTGAAGCACTACCTAGACGTCGAAGATAACCCTCGAAGGCAAAATTCCAAGGCTAAAACATGATTTTAGAAATAAAAAATAAGATGCTAACCTAGGCACGTGAGCTTCTATTTATAAAGAGACTCGACCTATTTTAGGAAGGATTTTAGATTTTAGAAAAGCTTTCAAAATAATAAAAGAGAATAAAAAGCATTTCAGATTTTTAGAAAGACTTTTAAATAAGGAGAGTAAAAAGAGATTTCAAATTTGAGGAACGGCTTTTAAAATAAGCAAGGAGAATAAAAAAAAATTAGATTTTAGTAAAGGGTCTTGAAATAAAGAAGGAAAATAAAATTAGAATTTTAGGTTTTAGGAAATGATTTAAAATAGGAATGTGCTTAGGAAGGAACAGTGAGGGAGACAAAAAGGAAAGGTGGGGAAGAAAAAGGGAGGAATGAAAGGGGAGGAAGGAAGGAGAAAAGGAAGAAGGGAAAGGAAGGGGCAAATGTCTCTCCGACTATTAAAGTTTTTAAGAACTGATGTCTCCACTTCATTCCAATAACAAAAACCTCATCCTGGCCTTTCATCTCTTCATGTGGAACATTTGGAGTGAGGCCTGGAAGTGTTATCGTTTGTGATTCTATCAGTTGATCGTTATTAAGACCATCCACTAAGATTTTAAGTTTTGACATCTTCTGATTTGTATGACCAACACATGTCTCAACAATAAGTTCTCCATCTTTTAAGAGAGTAGGAATCACAATCTCATCAAAAGTCGCATGTTCCTTTTGATTACATGGAGAAAAGACATCGAATGTATCCACAAATAAAGGAGTTCTCTGAGGGAAGACATCATTGGATAAAAATTCTTGTTTGAACTTTTCTTCAGTGTCTGCGATGTCCTTACCCCAAGTTTGAACAACACCGTGCTCTGTGAAATAGATCACTCCCCTGGTTATACATTCTGCTTCCACATGTGTCTGAATCTGTGGCACTTGCAATATTTTTTGGTTATGACAGAATTGCAGATTGGTTTCGACGGATAGTAGAGCGGGGGTTCTCTTAGTGATACGGTTTCTCGTCTTCGAAAGTTAGTCTGCAACTTTTGACTATAGTAAGTTGGTAGAAACTAACGCTATGTTTCTTGCCTCATCTTCATATTTAGCTATTTTTCTATTTGACCTTCCAAATCATGATTGAGGGTAACTTCTCACTAGATTTTCTATTTAATATTCATAAGCCTCTATTGAAGGTGACGAAGTTCTTGCCTTATCTCCTCTGAGGTAGGCTCGAGCATATTCCTTCTTGGAGGCATAGTTAACAATTTTGGGATACGTGGAAGGAAAGAAAGAGGGAATAAAGAAAGAAGAAAAAAATACACATGTTGATCTCATTTTTTGCGAGGCCTGTTTCTTTCTCTAGAGCCTAGGATCTAATCACAGGGCTTCTCTGTCGACTCCCTGGAGGACTAGTGTTGGGAACCGTACCATAAAAAACTCAAGCTACCTCTTAACTCCTTGTAGTCTCATATGTGTGGTTTCAAATCCGTAGCGTTTACTTGAGTCGATCGGAACCAAGATATTGAAACTCATGTTGAGTTCCTATAGGGATTGAGAATGTCATAGGAAGACCATTTGGACTTAAGAGCTTCCAATATTTGACACACCATAATCCACATAACACATATAAACACCACATAAATGTACATCACGTACATATATGTAAAACACAATTTACACATGCAATCCATTAAACAAATCAAATAAAAAGAAATCCCTCACAACACGAACTAGACCCCTTTGGCACGAGTTGAGCAACTCGCCGTTGAGAGAGTTCCGCTCGACTTTGGTCAACGCTCAGGCAAAGATCAGTTGAAATTTGGCTTGTCAGACAACTACGATTGAATCAAAAAATGTTATTTGCCGCGCTGCCCGTGAAAATGACTTAAATTGGCTCGATTGTCGACAAACTTGTCCAGATGACCTTGGATGACGAAACAAACTGCGTGAGCAGGTCTGGAACGTCAAATTTATGTAGGAAGAACACCATATTGATATTGTTTCGTGCACGAGCCAATAACATGCAAATCAAGGCTTTTAAATAGTAAATAAAATAAAAAAGGTAATAGTAAAAAAAAAATAAAAAAAAAGGAGAGGCCTTTACAAACCCATGCAACCCTCACAACCTCATCTGGATTCCCCCACTCATACAAAAAAATTTTACATCCATAATCTGGACGCAGTTTTGCGTGTAGAGTTCCGGTAATATGTCACCATGTGTGCTACATTGCAGAGTTTATTGTGGGGTTATTGAAGTGAAACTACAGATATTATGAGAGAGTTATTGGGGGGAGGTTATTGATGGGGTTCATGTAGGGAGTTATTGAAGTGGAACCGCTGAGGTTATTGGGGGTTTATTGCATGGGTTATTGACCGCAGAGGTTATTGGGAGATTATTGCTGGTTTGTTGCTGAGGTTATTGCAGGGGTTATTGGAGTGGAATCACAGAGGTTATTAGGGGGTTATTGGGAGATTATTGATGGGTTATTGTAACGTTATTGAATTTAATACCCCAATAACCCCTAATAACCTCTCAATAACCCTTCAAATAACATTCACAGTTTCACGACGGGTCGTTCCACTTTAATATTTTTAAGTGGAGTCGATATGACACATATGATGGTATTTCCGCTCATAGGTGAAAATTTTCAGTTTGGACTCCGAACGTAGTGTAACTTCTGGAGTCAAATGAATTATGTCACGTATAATGGTGGGTCCCACACTAATAATTATTTAAAAAAAATGAAAAAGTTAATGACCGACCCGCCCGTTCGACTAACCCACCTTCCAGAGTATCCCGTCTTCTAATCTATTAGGCTTCTGCAAATTTGGGTTATTCCGCTTTTTTGTCTATACTGTCGTATCCCCAACTCAAACCCTCGTTGAACTCTCATGGTACCCATAAGTACTCCAAATAAACTCCCACCTTCCTTCTCCGATCGTACTCCAAATAAACTCCCGTAGTACTCCCACAGTAGCCCTCACAGTACTCCTACATTACTCCTGCGGGACCCCTGCAGTACCCTGAATGTACTCTTCTAATATTTCTCGTTGTACTCAAAATTAATACCACAGTACTCCGACAGTACTTTCGATAAACTCCCGCAGTACTTTCCAACAACACCCGCATAAACTCCCGCAGTACTCCAAATAAACTCCCATTACTCCCGCAATACCATGAATGTACTCTCAAAATTTTTCCTGCAGTACTCCCACAGTAGTTGTCGCAGTACCCACGTAGTAAACTTCAGCAAAACCCTTGAAGTACCCTAAGAGCACTCTCAAAATATTTCCCGTATTACTGAGAGTTAATCTCACAGTACTCTGGAAGTACTCTTGAAAAAATGCCGCAGTACACCCGCAGTAGCACCCGCATAAACTCCCGCAGAACTCTCGAAGTAGCCCCCAGCAGTAATCCCGTTAATGTCGCAATACTTGCGCAGAAACATGACCTTTTTTTTGGTTATTTTGTATATCTTATTTTAATGTCATTCAAAGTTTATTTTTATTTCTTTTTTTTTTTATTTTTCATTGCTCTCCAGACTACTTTGGAAATAAAACCGATGTACATACTACTTTGGAAATAAAACAAATGTTCCCCCATACTCCAGATTATTAATGAGTTATTTCGGCTTATTCCTTGGTAATTTACCATCTTTCCAGTTTTTATGATTTATCTCTGAGTTATTTCTGGGTTATCTCTGAGCTATTATAATATACTCTGATGGTTATTAAAGAAAAATTAATGTTTCTACTCATCTTTATCATAAATTCAATCAATAAAGAATTCATACTTATAAGTGGTTGTAGATTAAATAAAATCACTGTCAAATAACACAAATCATACAGTATTACATGAATTGACAAAATCCTACCTTCGACACTAACTTTCCACACTAGAATACCGGTGAAACTCTAGCAGATCTTACGGAATCCAAAAATGTTTTGGACAATCATATTTCAACAGGTAGAATACTCCAGAAGTCAAATTTTAATTAATTAGAGCATGAAATCGCCACGTGCTCAGATTTATTTGGACTGCAAGTTTTTGCCGCACCTGGAGCTAAAGGGCACGTTTGGGGCAGCTTAAATATGCGGTGGCGTTTTTAAAAACGCCGCCATAGTGTTTGGATATCGCTTTTGGCCTGCGTTTTTCGAAACAACTTTTTTCAATTACACTACACGCGGATCGCGAGTATATCCCCGCGATCCGCGTTTGGACTTCATTTTTTTACTCCGCTACCCTCAGCGTGCAGCCGACACTTTCCTTCAAACATACGGCGTCGATCCCGCCGCTGTCGCTCCGCAGGTAACAAAACTCATTTTCATCGCTCGGCTCCTCCCTCTTTTCCCCTATTTCGCCGAGAGATTTCACTCGATCCATCTGTTTTGAAGTGTTTGGTGGCTAAAAAACCTAGATCTGGTTTGGATATTCACGTAGATCCGATAAAAATGTAGATCCATTGTTATTATGATATGTTTGAAGCATCTAGCATTGGTTTAGAATTTCTCGATCCGTATGAAATTATGACTCGATCCGCTGTTTTCTTCTCCATTCCCCATCCCTACCTTTCTTCGAACAGTGTTTATTCCAAATTTTTTTTTTGTGTTTTGTTCGTATGTTTTCCATGCTATTCAAAGTTATTGATTCGTTAAGGGTATTTTGTGAGTCTAGAAGATATTGATTCAATGCTCTATTCAAAGTTGACGCTAGCAGTTATTGCTGCAATGATTTGTCCCTTCCATTTGGTATTAAAGTTGGTTTATATTTTGTTGAATAATTGATACACTGATAAACCCCAATACATGTCATCTTAACTTCTCCATCTAAACACATTTTCCGGATCGTGTGTTATTGTGATTTGATTCTTTTGCTCTGTCCCTGCGATTTCTTCTCCATACATTTTTACTGAATATATGCTCAGTAACAACAGAGGAAGCATGAAGTAATACTATTAGATAAACCATTATACTTCATTCTTCTTTCATTGGAGGACCACGTGATAGTTTAGATGCAATGACTCTTTTCATAGAATTGTGTCGGTGCAGTTTCAACAATATCAAGATGAAAGCATGACATTAACACCATAAGCACTGTCCCTGCGATTAACTTCATGCTTCTTTCTGTCTTTGGGACCATGCTATTTTTATTATGAAGATTTACCTAAACTTTGATTTTTACATATATGTCATCTTACCTATGCATTAGAAGGTGTATTTTACTTTTTTAAAAGTAAATATAGTTATAATTTTTTTGTGATTTAAAAGATTTGGTGAGTATAAATGTAAGAAATAAGGTTTTGGTATTAGATATGTAAATGGTGTGCACTTAGTATTTTATTACCGAGATGGTGATAAACATGTGTACTTCAATGAAGGTGTTACTATTTATGCAACTTAGCATTTTTTCCTTCGATGAGACCCCTTTCTTAAGTTGTATGAAGGTGTTACTACTTTTCCAAGTAGGTTTTTTAAGAGGCTATGATGAAGTCATTTGGGTTGTTGGTTAATAATTGGAAAGTTGGGTGAAGAAGATAGGTCAAATACAATGGTATTATAATAATAGAGAAAAATAAAAAGAAAAGGTTTCCTAAATGATGCTTTTATGAAAAGCACATATATGTTTCACCCATAGACTAATATATATTTTAATTCATTATCTTTTTTGAATTTTGTTTTACATATGCATATTCCATATCTTAAGTGCTTCATTTTCAGTCATAATGACATCTAACCATCCGTTGATATGACAGTAAAAGATGAGTAAATCTAAAGACTCTGGTTCATCAGCTATGTGGGATAGAGAGGCTACTAATATTTTTTGTGATCTATGCGTAAGGGAGGTGGAATTGGGAAATCGACCCACAATTTTTTTTAATAAAGAAGGTGGCATAATATCACAATTAAATTCAAAGAAATAACTGGGAGAGATTACGATAGGATGAAACTAAAGAACAAATGAGATCAATTAAACAAGAACTGGAAAATTTGGAAAGAGCTTAAAAGGGGATCAACTGGATTGAGATGAGATCCAGTAAAGCGGACAATTGATGCACCTGAGGAATGGTGGGCAGAAAAGTTAGCGGTAATAACATCACTATTTCAAGTAAATTTTAGAGACATATGTTTGGAATATTAATTAGAATTTTTTTTGTGATTACAGGTTGTGCCAGGGGAAAAAAAATTCAAATTTACTGGAATTGAACTAGCTTTGGAGGAGAAGTTGGATGGCATGTTTACTGGTGTTGTAGCAACAGGAACTCATTTTTTCACCCCTAATGAACATGGTGTTACAAACCTAGCTGAGGATATAGAGATAGAGCATATAGGTGATTCAGGAGAAGGTCCCAACCAAATTAACACGGGTATCCAATCCACTGGTGGAACAAAGCACCCCCGACCTGCAAAAAATAAAAAAGGCTTTACATTTGTTAGAGGTTCTATTGAGACATTGATTGAAATTTCCAAAAATAATTCCAAAATTGCGAAGGACAGTACAATTCATGAGTGTGTTAAGATCCTTAATACATATCCTGACATTAAGAAAGACCAGGATATGTATGTTAAGTATGTCAAGTTGCTAGGAAACTCTACCCGGAGGCAGTTCTTCGAGACTTTAGACCCAGAATTTCATCTTCCTTGCACTCTTTTATGAAAGATTGAATGCTATATATGTAACTTCATTGACTATTTGTTTGATGGACGCTTGCTATCTTATTTTCTATTTATGTGGTGTACTCGTTATGCGTATTGTATTTCTTTCATCTTTCAATATGTTAGCTAAATATCGAACTTTGATGTTTATATATGCAAATATCAATGAAATGTGCGGCATGTATGAAACTTTCTTCATATTTATATTGCATGAAGTCAAATTTACATGTACGTAATCTTTGTATATTATTTACTGATATTACATAACTATTTGCTATCTGGTTTAAAATTCTACCTTTATTCCAGATTTTATATTATGCAGGAAGGACAAATTAATCAAATCCGCATTGTTACTCTCACCCTTACGTTGTTATACCATTACTACAATGCATATGTTGATCGAAAACCATGCATGACGTCCATCAATATTGGAGATTGATGGATCAGAGAGTTATTGTGTGGTCACCCGACACGTTTTGCAAATATGTTTCGTATGACAAAAGTCATTTTCCTTGACCTCCTAAATCAACTTCGGACCCTCCACGGACTTCAAGGATCATCAAGAACAACATCTAGAGAGGTGTTGGCAACAACACTCTACATTTTGGCCCAGAATGAATCAATGAGAGGAGCTATGGAACGGTTTCAACATTCATCCGAAACCATAAGTAGATATTTCTCAGCTGGGTTGAATGCACTGGTGGTGAGTCTTCAAATAGTCAAACCAGAGGACCCAACATTTCAGTCCATTCCCACACATATTGCGAATGACCCTCGTTATATGACGTTCTTTAAGGTGCTTCCCATATTTAAATGTTAGTTAATCAAATTTCATACATATGATCTTATTATTGATTAATTCATTCATACCAGGATTGTATCAGAGCTATTGACGGAACACATGTCGACGCACATCTTTCAACAAAGAGAAAGTTGCAAACATTGGATGATGTGAATCACCAATGCAAAATATAATAGCTGTTTGTGATTTCAATATGTGTTTCACATATGTTATGGCTAGATGGGAAGGTAGCGCACATGACAGCCGTGTTTTCAAGCTTGCTACTAGCAACAGAAAATATGGTTTCCCTTATCCACCACCAGGTATGACAATCGTTCTGAGCTTTTGACCATCCTAACTACTTTAAAATTTTTAAATGAAAGAAACCCTTACTCAGGAAAGTACTACTTAGTAGATGCCGGGTATCCTATGCAAAAGGAATATTTGAAGCCATATCCAGATACAAAATATCATATACCTGATTTTGAGAGATCGAGCGGGGTTGCACGAGGAAAGAAAGAAATTTTTAACAAAATACATTCATCCTTGCGTGGTGTGATCGAGAGATCGTTCGGGGTTTGGAAGAAGAAATGGGTAATTCTACGTGATATGCCAACTTATCCATTTACAAAACAAGTCCAGATTGTAGTGGCAACAATGACACTACACAACTTCATTAGACGACATCATTCTAGGACAGATGCAGAGTTTGCCGTTATAGAAGAAGATTCATTGCAAATACCACCCGAGGCATTTGAAAACCACGTTGGACGTTCCATCCCACAAATCAATATTGATTCACCTGAGTCACAAACCCTAGATGGTGAAGAAGCTTCAGAGATGGCGGGTTTGAGAGAGCAAATAACAAATGACATAAGCCAAGGCATTTAGATTTGATTACATATTATGTCTTTCGATTATGTTTAATTATTTTCGTCATATTAAACATACGCTGTAGATGACATCTAATGGTGACATTGCACATATGGTTGGCTTAAAATCATGTCTTCATGACTATGGTATTTAAATTTTGAGAATCTTTATCTTTCATGAACATAGTTTCTTAGTTGTTTCTATTATTTAAATTATGGATTAAATACGAGTGAGGAGAAAATGTGCATCAAATGTGTGATCAACAAATAGAAAGATGAACTCATTTAAAATTGTTTATATTAAGTAAGTTGTTTTCCTTCAGAGTATGGAATCAGTTGTTGACATGAAACCTATCTCGACCAGTTTTTTTTATAGAATATTTTGATGCAATTTTGTTGGCATGAAACCATTCATTTTAACTGAATTAATATGAATGGGTATTTGCAGTTAGATGGGATGAATCATTGAAGGATCATTTACAATAACTTGGCTATATGTTGTGGCTTCTACATTAAGATTTATTTCAATTATTTAATATAGATATTAGATATGTTAATACATATGAATCACATGATTTAATTAATGGTTAGTTGGTCTATTTTTTTCCAAAGAGAGAATTTCATTTGTGGGGAGGAAGTGGTTCTGAGACATTTCGAGTTGTTCATTGTTGAATAAATGGAGGTATTGGAGGAAGTGAAAGCCATGGCTTCGAGGTGGTTCCTCGAGGCTTGGTTTTGGAGGTCTTTGAAGCTTGCGGTGGCTGTGATGGACCCTTCTTCCCCAGCTAGAGTTTGATATGCTTTCACTAATATGGATTACATGTATTTTCCTTGGGCTTCAAGTCTCATTTACAGGTGCTATTGAAACTATATTACAGGTGCTATTGAAAATTACATAAGTATGTTTGCTGTTTAAGCATGTTTAGAAATGGTTGCCTTTCAATATGTTGGAATTATATGGGTTTTTTTAATGTCAGTTGGGAGAAAAATATATATGTTGTGGCTTCTACATTAAGATTTATTTCAATTATTTAATATAGATATTAGATATGTTAATACATAAGAATCACATGGTTTAATTAATGGTTAGTTGGTCTATTTTTTCCCAAGATTGCTTGGGGCACACTGTTTAATTTCAGTTATCTGTATATATTTCATGGCCTCAATCTTATCTGGATTAGTACTGACTCTTCTTTTTTCCCACAATATGTTGCACCCACTCAACCTTTTAGCTGCACTAGTAAGCATTTATACTTGAGATGAAACATATTATTTTGAAGGCAGCACGAGACAAATTTTCAGATGTCCTTGTTTGTCGATGATGAATCTGTGTAGTTTTAAAATTATTTTCATATGGTTTAAAAATTGGAGAGTGCATGGGTAAACGCAAATAAATATGCTACCACTCATGGTGTTCTTCGTTTGTATGAAATTTATTCTTTTGCACCACATTTGATGGTTCCCCACTCTAAAATCCACTTAATCCACTTTTCTAAAATCCACTTTTGATAAAACTATGGCTCCAAACAGCTTATCAAGCATCTCATTGGTAAGTTGGATTGAAAAAATGATGGGGTATAGTTGCTATACAAATTTTTTTTTTCTGTGGTTGAACTTGTTTAGTTTTGACATGTGACCAAGGTGGATGCAAATACAATTTTTGAAGCTTGGTTACTTGAAGCTTGGTTTTCGATTTATGGCGGTTCCATTTAACTCTGTTTGCATACATAGCAATGGAAGCATTGAAGTTATGGATGGTAAAGGATGCTAATTTCTATTCATCTTTCATAGCATAGTTTTGATAAAGGATGCTAGTTTTTTTTTCCTATTACTAAAGTTAATTCATTTTCTGCGCACTCTTTACTTACCTTTTAGCATCCATAATGGCTTTCTATAATGGCATCCATAATGGCTTTTAGCATCCATAAATGTGATTTAGCATTCTGTGGCTGCGAACTCTTTTCTGGGTAGTTTCCAATCTTCTTAGCTAGGTAGTTTCACATATTTGTTTACCTGTAAATATGTGAGGTGCCTTTTATTTGGCTTTATTAAATTTGGGGATGAAGTATTCAAATGGCATAAACGAGGCTTTCTGGTTCTACATGAAGAATTTCAATTGAGACTTGTTTTATGCTGCAGTAATGTTCAATTGAGACTTGTTTTGTGCTGCTGTCTGTGGGTTTTCTCTGGCTTGCTTTACATATACGGAACAAACATCCTTGAAAAATTGTTGTATTTGTTCAACCTCTGTTCTCTATTATCTTGTATTCAAAAAAATTTGGCACTTTAGGATGACTTAAATAATTACAGCAACCATTGTGCCATTTATTTTTTTGATGATGGAATTGGGGGAATCCATTTGGGATCTTGTTGAAAGTTGTTGAAATCATTGCCTAGTCGATTGAATGCTGCAGTAATGTTTAAATAAATTTTGTTAGCTACACAGTATGTTTCCCCCTCTCCTTTCTCCCACATTCCGCCTGCAAGACTGTACTGTTAACCTAAATTATGAGACATACATTTTTTAAATTTGAGCACTAAAGTACTATTAAGCTTAATTATGAACGAAGCTGAATTTTTTGTAAAATGCTGAATTTGCGATTTGTTTTATGGAATCATGAGTATCATAGAGGCAGATGATGTTTATATTAGAGTTTATATTAGCAACTTTGAGCATATTTTATAATTAATGTGGATATATTGCTTTATGCTGGTTAATAGCTTCACCTCTTATATGGTGGATAACGGTGGAGCAGTTTGGATGACCACATAAATTTGTTGTCAGCAATCTCTGGCTCCACATTTGGGTAAGTTTACTTTTTATATTTCCTAAATTTTTGGACTGATCTATTCTATTTTTAATAACTGCAGAACAATGAGTTCCAGACATTCAGAGAAGTCCGAGAAAGTGATGTGTCGTTGCGGACTACCGTCCTTGCTATTCACGTCACGCCAGACACATAGCTTTGGGAGGCAATTTTACAGGTGACCGCGGTGGGGACAAGGACCAGAAGACTATAAATTCTTCAGGTGGGCTGACAGTGCAACTGTTTCTACGATATCCCAATTGGACACAACTGCTAGGAGTTTGACAGTACCACAACAGGGACCACCGCATATGGTTCGAGTTCTTCCGTGTATACCGCACCCCAGTCAGACACATTTGCTCGGTGTTTTGAGGTATCAGAACCGGGAAACATTCGTCTTGATGTGATTTTATATGTTAAACTCAATATTGTCATATTTTTCCTTGTAATTTTAACATGTTATTTTTTCTTTTTTTTTAGGTCTTATTATAATCCATATTAGGGTTTCATAAATGTGTAATGAGCTTTCATATATGTCACTATGCTTTTTTGATGTAATCACAACTTTTTTGAGTTATATAAATATTATTTAAATTTTTTGTATTTTCATTTCCTGACATTTGAGAAATAACATTCTGCTACGTAAATTATTCATTCAACTAAAAAAAAATTGCAAATAAGCTGTTTACAAGACACACTAACCAAACAGCTAAACAACTTATTCAAAAAATGACAGAATGAACAATTTTATAGAATCAGCTGTTTTCCAGACGCACTAACCAAATAGTCAGACAACTTACCCGAATCAGCTGGTCATTAGCAGATTATCAAGATAAGCTGCTTATCAGCAGAAGCTGGATAAGCTGCAACTGCCCCCAGACAGACCTAAAATCTCTCCATTTGTACGCGCTAGCTGACTGAAGCCCTAGTACCGTCGCCCCCCTCAAGAGATGCCCAAGCCTCTTTCGGTGGCGCCGTCGGCCTGCTCGCCGGCTCCCGCCGGCGGCGAGGCCTCCTTCCTCCCCACCTCACACGAAGGCCCCTCGCTGGTTTTCTCCCTCACCGCCACACTTTCTTCCTCTTGGTAGCAACTTCGTTAGCTGGTAAGAAATGGCCGATGAGGTGGCCTTTCTTGGTATGCCGACGAATGCCTCAGATAAGTAATGATTACGTTTCTTTGCTTTCTATTTGGTATCTGCATTTGTTCGGAAGGAATTCTATCTTTTTGTGGCTTGATTTCTTTGCTAATATTCTGATATCTTGAGTTTAAGCATTCAATTCATTCTTGAGATTCTTTTTTAGTTCGTCCCGTTTATTTTTGGAGTTGACTTCAGTTGGTGGGAAAGGTCTCTTGCTTTTTGTTTTTAACTACCCAACCCGACTTTCAATTGCTCTTCTTTGGCATTTGTCTTCTTCTTCTTCTTCTTCTTTATCCATGTTGTTCATATGCAATGAAATCTATCTTCCTTTGTGAAGAATGTGAAGAAGATGACGACACCTAGGGTTTCATTTGATTAGCTTCTCTATTAAGAAGTCAAGTGACACCGGAAGAAGTGAGCTTCATGAGAGCTTGCATCTGGTGGAGGCTCCTTCTAGTTTATGCGTGTTTTAGCATTTTTCTCTTAGCTATCTACAACCTGTCGCCTGAGCTTCCAGCCATGGCTATTGCGGTTGCTGATTTCATTGGATTATACAAAATAGATATGAACTCAGAGTTTTCAGAAGAGAATGCCCATCAGTTTGCATCATCACTGGATATCTATATTTACGAGAAATGGGAGGAAGAAATCAATGGTGCTTACGATAGAGTTCGATAAAATACGCATAAAATTAAATCGGTAATTGTTGCTAGGCTCTTGGGGAAAGCCTTCCTTCTGCTCCAGTAGCACGACTTTCTTTGTTGCTTGGATGGTGCTAGTGGCATTTGTATACATACCCTACAATTCCTATATATTTACATGTCTTCCACTTAAAATTTCATATTTATACATAGCAGTTAGATATGTAGCACCATATCAAAGTTAACATAGTTATCTCATTTTTAAAGTTAAGTACCCATTTTCATGCGTCTGTTTTAAAGCATCAAAATGTAATGTATGCAAATATTAAAGTTTAGGTGTGCATGTAAATACATGAGAATTGTGTGCAACATACTAAATTTCCTAGTGCTTCAAAGCTCAAATCGTCTTAAATTCAGCTGCTCAGAATCGACTTTGTTGTTGCTAGATGATACATTTCTTCAGGATCATTTTCTATTTACAATAATAAAAGTTATTCATCAAATCCCTCATGTTTTTTTAACTAAATCTCTTATATTTTCTTGAAATATTTATATACATACCACTTAATTTGTATGTATTTACATTTCTAACACCTTAATTTCAATTTTTACATATATGCCATCTTATACATGAAAAAGTGTATTTCCTTATTTAAAAATTAAAATGCTAGCCCTTTTAACGTAACATGACATATTTGGGTGGTATAAATGTAACAAAAAATAAAGTTAAGGTGTGGACCGTTTGTGAATTGTGAAAATAAAAAAAAATTATTATTATTTTTTCTGGCATCCAAGCATGCGAACAAGTGTGGATCTTTTGTGATTTGCAAGCAAAAAAAACATGAGATTTTGGAAAAGTGAAGAATTGAATCTGTTGTTTTGAGTTGAGATTAGGGCTCTATGTGATGAATCTCATTGATTATATACATTTGGAACGATGAATTATTGCGAGACTATATGAATTGCGGTTTTGATATTGCGCTTACATTGCCGTTATTGTTGAAATGCAGAGAAAAAGTGGAGTGATTAATTTACAAATCATGACTTAATAACTTAAATAGTGACGAGTGCTTTTTTTAGTAGGTATGCTTGGAAGCTGAAAATTTCATTTTGACGTGCATAACCAGCAAGAGGTAATGTATCCATAGAAATATAGGATGGGTGGACTGTAGACTCTTTTTTATATACCTTCAGTTCCTGAATGAAATGCTTAAACTTTTCCGTGTTCCATCACTTAATTAATGGCACTAGCCAAATCTATTCTTTTTTTTTTTATCATGTTCACACATAGTTTCATGTATTTAATTGCACTATCATTCCATATAATTGTCAATGTTAATAAGTGAATGTTTTAATTTGTGTAGTTATTACATATGGAGAATAGTTTAAAAAAATGTATTAAACATTAAGAAGTTTATAGGTTAGCATTTTGTTACACATATGATAAGTTCCCTACACTTTCCTTCCGTGAATATCATATTGTTTGTTTTAACATAAAATTTGTACCTCACTTCTTGTAATTTAAAATGGTGGCATTTTTGTTGTGAAATGAAAGATTTGAATGACATAAATTTAAAAATAAAGTTTAGGTAATAAATATATAAACAGATTGTTTTTGAGTAGTATGCATGTAAAGCTTCTCAATCTTTTCACGTATTTACCTTAATATCACTGGGGAAAATTTAAAAAATTCCATCATGCATTTGTGAATATTAGAGGTGTTTAAATAATGAGGGATGCTCATTGCTACTATGGGTAGAGTTGAAGCTTAAGCAAGATCATGAAATCCAAACCTTTTTATACATTCATAATTAAACTTACAGTTCACATCTTCAAAAGTAAATATATTTTTCTCTTATACCAATATCTCTGTGCGCCTTTGCGAGGTATACCCGGACGTGATCTAGTTATTGGATGATCCTAAAAGTTATTTTGGAGCGGACAAAACAAACGTCATCAAACATCGCGTCGGTGAACAATCTTTCTTTTCTGTGGTTATATATGGAACATCGAGCGGGGCTATAAGTGAGAGGTGACGGGGATATGAGCGATGATGTGAAACGCTTGTGATGTAAAAATAGGATAATAGATAGTACTTCTCCTGAGTCGATGACTTCGGGAGGGTGCAAGATCAATGCTACCATTCACCAACATTTGGCGAGAAGCTGTCTATGCTTTCTTAGGCTGTTGATAGCTCTAACACAACAACGTGATTAACTCGTGGACCATTTGATTTACCAATCACACATATAATATAAAACAATCTTTTTTTTTTCTCATGACATTAATATTTTTGACTGCTAAGTGAAAGTTTAAATTTATTTATATGCCTGACAAACTATGAATTTCGGGTGTTACCTTTTACGAGTTCACGTTTTGATCACTTTGATTAGGCTAGGAGTTGCCCTCCTTTGATTTTTTTGCTGGTAGCTTCTATTTGAAGTTGGATCTTATACACACAAATCGTTATAGTTTCCTTCGGATATCCCTTGAGAATTAACAGGGCCATTGGTCTTGAGTTTGAGCCCACCCCTAGCTTAAAAATTTTTATACCCAACTATGATTTTTCATATATTAATATCTAATTTTACACATAAAACATTTAATTGTAATTCTTTCCTAATATCATCAGAGGCAGCAGATACATACTTCCACTTTCTCTATTACTACACTCTCTTTTATTGTGCTTTACTGTATACATTTTATTTAGACAATAAAAAATTAATTTAGAGCGAACAAACCAGACGATTTAAAACTTTGCGTCGGTGAACAATCCTTATTTTCTATGTGGTGATATATGGATCATCGAGTGAGGCTATAAGTGGGAGGTGATGAGGATATGGGTGATGATACGAAACACTTATGATGTAAAAATAGGATAATAGAACAATAATTCTCCTAACTCAAATGACTTCGAGAGGTTGCAGGATCATCACCACTATTCACCAACTTTTAGCGAGAAGCTGCCCGTGCTTTCCTACACTGTTGATAGCTCTAGCTTAACAACGTGACTAACCCGTGGCCATTTGATTTACCAAACACACATATAATATAACAAAATATTCTTTCCTCGAGACTCTACTATTTTTGACTGCTACGTGAAAGTTTAATTTTATTTATATGCTTGATAAACTATGAATTTTTGGTATTACCTTTTATGAGTTTGACATACTTTAAAATTAGCTATTTTAAATGTATATTTTATCTTCATTTTTAAGGAAATTTAATGAAAGGTATCTTGTGTGTTTTTTATTATAGGTGGAAATGAAGTTTAAGAGCAAAAAGAAGCAAAAAATGAAAAAAATGAGCAAAATAGAGCTAAAGAAGCCATAGGAGAAAATTTAACCTAGCGCTTAGCTACAGATTCTTCTAGAAGTTTGGCGTCTAGGCGCGATAGTTTGGCATCTAGGCGCTGGAAGCGATTACCTTTATATTCAATGAATTTGGACGAAATTTGAAGAGGTGTTTGAAGCAGCCCTTGGTGATTTTCAGTGCTTTATATATAGAGATGAATTCCAAACAAAAAGTTGTGTGTGTTGAGTTGTTTTTGAATAGGTTAGATCACCCATTGGAGTGGGCGACCACCATAGTGAGAGTGTGGTGATCTTTAAGATTGTAAGTGATTGTGGAGACTTGTGGAGTCAAATTCAGTCAGAAAACTTCAGAGAATTGTTTGGGGAAAAGTTTGAGATAAGTAATCATACTTTTGTTTAAGTTTTGTGTTGTAAATTTAGTTTTTATTATATATATGTTTTATTTTGTTATCTTCATAAATTTTGAGTAGTTTTTTTTTTCTTTCTCTTTGCAATAAGAAGTAATCATGTGTGAGATTCGAATATTTTGAAAATTTATTTTATTCCATAAATTTGTGATAATATTTTCATCGGTCCTAAATTTACTTTGCAAACTAGTCATTTGTGATGTTAAAATCTGTTGCGAAACATAAAGATTCGGGAGGGCGATGATTTCACTAACTAGTGAGTACCACACTAAACTTTGAACGAAGGGGATGTCGTGTTCAAGGGGGAGTGCAAATAGATAGGGAGATAAGTTTTGATGGGCGTAGAATTTATGATTCTAGAGTGACATGTTAGAACCTTTGTCAATTTGGTCTTTAGTTCAGGACCTGAGGCCTGGTTGGTCCTACTAGATATAGGTCAGTGAGTAATCTAGAAGCGAGAGGCTAGAACCTACTCAGCACAACCATATCAATTAGGGACTTAACTTTAGATTAAACAATATTTTTTATGCACTCGAGAGAAGGTAATATATATATATATATATATATATATATTATATGCTTCTATTTGTCATAGTACGTAATTTAAACTTTTAAACCTTTTGATTTCGACACATATTATGAACTCATTGCAAGGGGAAATATTCCTTTTCATAACTAGAACTTTCTTTTACATTTAGAATAGCTTAGAATTTCTGCATTTACAATAAGTTCTAATCAAAACTTGTACGAATTGAGTAGCTTTACTTTACATCTGAATTTGTTATTATTTTTCTTGATTAATTTCTATCATTTTAAGTAAAAGTTTCACTAAAAGTTTATTTAAAAATTATAGTTTCCTTGTGGGATCAATACTGGAGTTTTTATAAAAAAATTCATATTACTTGAAACGATATGTATACTTGCGTAGTACCCCTAGTATGAATATTATTCTAAATTTATATCAATTCCTTTGTTCGCAGTAGTCGTTAAATATAAATTTGGTCAAGTGTTTGACCATCTCTTAGAACTTAAATAATTATGTAATTGCGGTTGGGATCAAGTTTTTGGCGACATTGTCGGGGAAGGGATGAAATTTTTCTCTTAAACTTAGAAATTTTATTTAAACTGTGGAATTATTTTAACAAATTGTAATGTTGTTAAAAAATATTTTCAAAATCCAAAAAAAAAATTTCTGAACTTTCATGTTTTGCATGCGTAGTTTTGAATGTGAAGGTTTAGCATCTTACGATTCTGAGTTAGAACGAATGATTAGAAAAATCAGAAAACAAAAAGAACTTCACAATTTGCAAGAAATAACTAACACATCGCTAAATAACTATAATAACCAAACTATTGAAAATGAACATCATCTTGTACAAAGGCCTTTAAGGGACTATGCAAACCCAACGATAGATAAAATTCATTTAAGCATACAAACTCCTGCTGTAGCTGCTAACTCATCCGAACTTAAACGTGCTATTATACAAATGGTACAAAACAATCAGTATGGGGGAATGCCATCTGAGGATCCAAATTTACACATTGCAAGTTTTCTAGAACTATGCGCTACATTTAAGTACGATGACATATCAAATGATGTCGTTAGGTTTAAGCTTTTACATTTTTTCATAAGGGATAAAACTAAGATGTTGTTAAACACTTTATCACCTGAATCTATTAGAACTTAAGGGGAGTTAGCACAAAATTCTTGGCTAAGTATTTTCCACCTTTAAATACTGCTAAGCTTAAAAATGACATTACTTCATTTACTCAGTATGAAGGTGAATCAATATACGATGCTTGGGAAAGATTTAAAGAACCCTTCAGAAATAGTCGACATCATGTCTTACTAGACTGGTTAACTATTCAAACATTTTATAATGAGTTAGTAGGATCTCTTAGATCTATTATAGATGCTGTGACTGATGCTTCATTAATGTCAAAACCATTTGATAAAGCTTAGGTTTTAATTGAAGAGATGATTAATAATATTTTTCAATGACCCTCTGAAATGGTAAATTCTAAGAAAGTGGCCACTGTTCATGATAATGATGCAATTTTTATACTGACATCTCAAGTTAATGCAATATCTCGGAAAATAGATCAAATTAAAATGAATTTTTCTCAAACACCCCATGTGATATAAGAGAATTCATTGGACCAGATAATTGATTCTCAACCATCACTAGAGATTTGAAATGAATTAACAATAAGCCCAATAACCTATATTTTAATTATTACAACCTAAGTTGGAAAAATCACCCAAACCTTAGCTGGAATGATAATTCTGGTGGAGAAAATCAACAATGGGGGAACAATCAAGCAAACCCATTGAGAATCTGGAACAACCAAGATAGTTCTAACTATAGACCTTCTTATCCTCCTAAATTTACAAATAACCAACAACAAAAGGAGAATAAGCTCACTATAGAAGAAGTCGTGTTATAGATGGGGAATCAATTACAAAGTCAGAGTGTTGTAATTAGAAATATTAAGAATCAACTAGGATAAATTGCTAATGCACTTTGCAATATGCCTCAAGGAACACTCCTCAGTAATGTTGAAATATCCTAAAGATTAGAATAAAGAGCAAGAACAAGTTAAAGCTATTAAACTTAGGAGTGGAAGAGAATTAAATGTTAGAATTCAAAAAGAGATTGAAGTTGAGGAGGAGAATAAAGAAATTGAAGAACATGAAGAAACTGTTCCTAAAGATGTGGAAAAACCTGTCTCTCCAACTAAGATCAATTTTGAAAGAACACCACCACCATTTCCTCAGAGACTTAGACAACAAAAGTTGAATCAGTAACTTTCAAGGTTTTTTGAGATATTTAAAAAGCTTACAATTAACATTCTTTTTGTCGAAGTCTTAGAACAGATGCCAAGTTATGCTAAATTTATGAAAGAAATTTTTAACAAAAAGAGGAAATTTGTAGATTATGAAACTGTTGCACTAAGTGAAGAATGCAGTGCAATAATTCAGAAAAAGCATCCTAAAAAACTCAGGGATTTAGTAGCTTTACTATACCTTATGCGATTGACAGATTTTGTGGAAAAACTTTATGTGTTTTGGGAGCTAGCATTAACATCATGTCAATATCTATATTCAAACGATTAGACTTAAGAGATATTTTTCCCACTACTGTAACCATTCAGTTAACTGATTGATCTATCACTTATCCTATGGGGGTTATAAAAGATGTACTTGTAAAATTTGATAAATTTATATTTTTTGTGGATTTCCTTGTTTTGGACATAGAGGAAGATAAAACAACACCTATCGTTTTGGAAGGAAATTTCCTTGCCATTGGACGAGCATTGATAGATGTGCAAAAAGGAGAATTGAATATGAGAGTTAATAACCAGGAAGTTACTTATAATGTGCTAAAATCTATGGAGTATCCAACTAAAAGAAAAGATGATAATGTTACAAAATGGATATTATTAATTGTTTAATTAATAGCTGTTTCAAAGAAAGATATGAATTCAAAATAAATTCAGAAGAACTGGAAGATGAAAATGAAACTCATTTAAAACTAATTTTTTAAATGAGATAAATATTAAAGATTCAAAATTATGTTCAAGAACGTTTTGAGATTTTAGATACTACTGAAAATAATAAACCTTTGATTTCTTCTATTGAAAAACCTCATGAAGTTGAGATGAATGTGCTCCCAACACATTTAAAGTACACATTTTTAGGGAATTCATCTACATTACATGTAATAATATCCTCAGACTTAATGAAAGAGCAGGGAAAAAAATTAACGGACCCATTGAAAAATTATAAGAAAGCTTTTGGATAGACATTAGCTGATATAAAAGAAATTAGCCCTTCAATTTGTATCCATAGAATTTTGATGGAAGATAATCATAAACGTAGGGCTGATCCTCAAATGAGATTAAACCCTATTATGAAAGAAGTTGTAAATAAAGAAATGTTAAAGTGGTAGGATGCTGGGATTATTTATCCTATTTCTGATAGTGCTTGAGTTAATCATATTCATTGTGTTCCTGAAAGGGGGAATGACAGTAGCTATAAACAAATGAAATGAATTAATATAACAAGACAAATCACTGGGTGACATATCTGTATTGATTATAAAAAAATTAAACCTGACCATTTGGAAAGATCACCTTCCTCTACCTTTTCTGGATCAAATATTGGATAGACTAATTGTGCACTGTTATTTTTGTTTTTTGGATGGATATCCTGGATACGAACAAATACATATTGCTCCTGATGATCAATATAAGGTTCCATTTACAAGTACTTATGAAACTTTTGTCTTTAGAAGAATGTATTTTAGTTTATGTAATGCACCTGCAACTTTTCAAAGGTGTTTGATGCATATTTTCTACAACTTAATTGAGAAAGAAATTGAAGTTTTTATGGATGATTTCTCAGTTTTTGGGACCCATTTTGATTCATGTTTAGAACATTAGCCAAGACTCTTAAATGCTGTGAAGAAACAAATTTAGTTCTCAATTGGAAAAAAATGTCAATTGATGGTCGCAAGATTGTTTTAGCGTATAGAATTTCTGAAAATGGCATGAAAGCAATCCAACAAAAATTCAAGCTATTGCTGAAATACTGTCTCCTACGACGGTGAGGAATGTTAGAAATTTTTAAGACATGTTGGATTCTACAGGCATTATATTAAAGATTTTTCAAAAATTGCTAAGCCTATGTGTCATCTTTTAGAAAAAGATATGAAATTTGATTTTAACGAAGAATGCCTAAATGCCTTCAAATTATTGAATGAAAAATTAATCACTGCACCTATCATTGTTTCACCTAACTAGGAAAAATCAACTGAATTGATGTGCGATGTAAGTGATTATGTTATTGTGGCATCATTAGGACAAAAATAAGATATGATCTTTACAATTATATATTATGCCAGTAAAATCCTTAAAGAAGCCCAAATTAATTATACAACAACTAAAATTGAATTATTGGCAAAAATGTATGATTTTGATAACTTCATACCTTATCTTATTGGGGCAAAATATATTGTGCATGTTGATCATTCTGCTATTAAATATTTGATACTGAAGAAGGATGTTAAACCACGATTAATCAGATGAGTCTTTCTGATGCAAGAGTTAAATTTTCAAGTAGTAGATATGAATGGTATCAATAATCAAATAACTGATCATTTATCGAGGATAGAACATGAAAATTATGGTGATATTGATATTGATATAAATGAAAATTTTCTCGATGAACAATTATACTCTGTTTCTGAATGACGCATTCTGTGGTATGCTGACATAGTTAACTACATAGTTAGTAATATTTTATTCAACAGATTAGAAAACTAACAAAAGAATAATTTCATTCACGATGTAAGATTTTACTTTTGGGAGGGCTCCTATTTATATAAAAAATGGAAGGACTTAATCATCCAAAGATGTGTGCCTTTTGATGAAACCAGAGAAATTATTAAGAAATGTCATGAATCTGATTTTTGGGGACATTTTAGATTTGATAAAACCGCTATTACAATATTACAATATGGATTTTTTCGGCCTACATTATTTAGGGTTGTAAATATTTATATAAAATCACGTGATCAATGCCAGAGAGTAGATAATATTTCTAAGAGAAATAAAATGCCCTAAACTTTACTTGGGAAGTAGAAATTTTTGATGTATAGGGTTTGGATTTTATGAGACCATTTACGACATCTTCCGAAAATATATATATTCTAATTGCTAAGGATTATGTTTTAAAATGGATTGAAGTTGGTGATGCTCGAAGTGTTGAAATTTTTTTTAAATATTTTTACTAGATTCAGAATACCAAAAGTGATCATTATTGATGTGGGAAGTCGTTTTAAGAACTTTATAATTGAAACATTAACAATAAAATATGGAATTAAACGTCAAATCACCACAACTTATTATCCTTAAACCTGTTGTTTAGTAGAAGTATACAATTGTGAAATTAAAAATATTTTTGAAAAGAGTGTAAATCATAATAGGAAAGACTAATCTGCTATACTTGAATCTGCATTATGGGCTTATAGGACTGCTTATAAAACTCCTATAGGAATTTTACCATATAGGCTCATATTTTAAAAAGCTTGTCACTTACCAATTGAATTATAACATAAATCTTATTAAGCAATAAGGAAATTTAATTATAACTTGAAAGATACTAGTGAAAAACAATTATTGCAGTTAAATGAGCTCGAGAATATTATAAATGAATCTCATGAGAATGCTAGAATTTATAAAGAAAAGATGAAAAATTAATGTGATCAAAAGATTTTAAGAAAAGATTTTGTGCATGGACAAGAGCTTTTATTATACAATACTCGATTAAAATTATTTCTCAAAAAACTAAAGTTCGGGTGGTCTAGGTCATTTATTGTGATGAAAGTCTATTCTTATGGTGTTGTAGATATTAAAGATCCAAAAACTGAAAGAATAATTAAAGTAAACATCAACTTAAACCTTATATTTGTGGAAACAAGTCATTTTATGAAGAGATCCTAATGTTGGGTCAACCAGAGTAAACGTTGGATACGTAGGGCTGATGACACTGCATTATGGGAGGCAACCCATAGTTTTTTATGTGGAGTGATTTCTGTTGTTTTACGGATTACACGAGTTAGAACTGAGACCTACAAGTTGTAAGAAGACACAAATCACTAATTTGATGATTAAAGAGAGATTGAAATGTGAAAATTGGATGCAAGGTGAATCAGTGCATTTTTGTGCAGTGGTGCCTAAGAGACAGAATTGACACCTACACGCGAGATTGTAAATAGTCCAATTTATAGGTGCAACAATTACATAACGTAGTAAAACTTTCCTAGTGTAGTTTGGTATCATTTTCTACCTTTAAGACTTCCAAGAACAAGGTTTTGAGACCTGGAACTTCAATTTCTAAGAGTGAGAAAGGAGATTTGATAAGGAGAGTAAGTGGTTTGACTAGTTTCCTTGATCTAATTGAGAGTAAAAGTGACGGTGGAGCGAGTGAGAAGAGGTTCATGGACAAGGACACCCAACCTTACTTAAATGGCTTCCTAGCAGTAAGTTTGGAGTAGATCACCGATAAATTAATGAAGATTGAAGTGGGGTTAACTATTCTGCACAACAAGTTGAGTGACATATATCATCAGTTTGAGCACTTGGAGTGGTAGATGAAACTCCAATTCAACCACTTGGCGTGTTATCAAGAGTATGAGGTAAGTATGTATCTTGAAAACAAATGGATCAATTAGAAAGTTGCTGAAGACTTTTCTCAAGCTCCTTTCTACCACCCGTACGATCACAACTTTCTATCAATCGAAAAGGTGGAAGATAATGGTGCCAACAACTACTGATCATCGAAAGGATTATGTGTCTGATGTTTGTGATTGCATATATTGTGTCTACCTTATATGAATGTGTGGTTTGCACTACTTGGTTTGGTACTAGTATTATTATTGGTTTGATATGTTGTATTGCTTTGATGTACCCATTGTAATAAAACTCATTTGTTAATAATGAAGATGTGTTAAGTTTATGAAAAATCTTGTGCTTTAGAATGTTGGAATGAATGGAAGTTTGGAAGAAATGATTAAGCAAATGGAAGTTGGAAGATGTTGGAAAGATAATTGATTAATGGAATGATGTTAAAGTAAATTAATTTTGGTATAGAGGCCTTAGGCTTGCTGTGCCGCACTTAAAAAACAAATCTTGCAAAATTCAGGCCTGGGGCCTAAGCGCCAGCCGTTTGATTAGCAAGGCGCCTAGGCGCTGATCCATCTGAACCGGTCGAAAATGCTTAAAAATCGCAATTTGGAGCGGCTGACTCCATTTTTCGCAACTTCTTCATGTTCTTCCTCCTATTTTCACTGAAACTCAACATAGGGCTCCTTATTGTGCTCAAATCTTCAAGTTTTGGAACTTCAAAACACAAAATTTCATCTTCTCTAGGTAAGATCTACATTTTGGCATAAAAAATTTGTGATTTTATCATGGATTTCAACCACATTGGGGGATGGCCAAAAATTGAAATTTTTTTTGGAAAATATGGTGAGAAATCTATAGTGGAAGTAATTATTTGCTTAGAATTACTTGTTGGAGCCTCTAAAACTTATATTTAAAACTTATTTTGATTTTTACCACCTTTTTTAGATGGATCCTAAAACTAAAAGAGGAAAGAGTAAAGTAGTATTCACCAATACAAAATTTGTCAGATTGAAAGCACAAGATCGGTACAACAATTTTGTAATGTCGAGGAAGTTTATTGTAGGGTGGAGTTTTTCAAAATCCTGGTGGTGCTGTAGAAAATGTGATTATGGCTCAGTACTGGGAGAGTTTTTTTTTTCTATTTTACTGTTGTAGCCTTCATTTATGTGGTGCGTGAAATTTATACCAACCAGCTTGAAGCAAGAGATGATGATATATTTGTTAGGCGGAGGGGAGTAGAATTTACTCTTGAAGGAATTAACGTTATATATGGTTTAGCTCCTTCCTTGGACTATTTTTGTGCTGTGTGTGAGACATCAGAGGCAGAGCTGGATCAGATTATTGTATCTTACTGATGGAAGTGGAGCCTAGAAGATCAGAAATGAACATAAGGTAAATTTTTTTCTTCCACGCTCAATGCAACTTCAAAGGCATGACACTACTTCATTTCAGTCTACCTCCTTCCTTCAAATCATTTAAGCGAGGTGACATGGGAGAGAGCTATCTTGAACTACGATATTCAGGAGATTAAACCTATCGATGTTGGCTCTCTCATCTTCAGGGGTATATATACTGTTGTGAGAGCTATCACTTCTTTTGGTTTGGGCTTTCCTTCTATTTTCTTCTCTATTTGCAAAGACTCTAGAGTGAAATCTGTTTATTGGGAGGATCAACTGAATCCACTGAAGCCACTAAAGCCAGTTGGAGAGGCTAATATGGATATTTATAGAAGGCCTCGAGGTAGAGCTTCTGATGCACCATCTACTTCTACTTATAGAGCTTCTACCTCCGCTGCTACTGCTCCTCCTCCTAGTGTTCGTGATAAGATGAGTGAGAGATATTTAGAGCATTAATCTGATATGTTTCTGATATAGTGTTGAATGCAGGATATGGAAGAGACATGAGATCATACATAACATTACCGTGAGAGGAAGAGTGACTATGATGCCACTTATGCGAGTCATTAGTGAGATTTTTAAAGGGTGATCATTTAGTTGAGTTTCATACTTGCCCTCAATATTCTACTTATATGAGCCATAAGTTGATGGATGAAGACATTTCTAATGATGATGAGGAGGAGGAGGACAAGATAGTGTTTACTTTTCTAATCTAGATCTTACATGCGAATTTTCTGTATTTAGTCACTTCTGATGTGTGTTTATGTTGGATTGATGAAGTTGCACTTCTTATGTTATTAAAATGTTGTTTACTTTTGCTCCTGCTTATTTAATATTGCCTGTGTGTTAGAGTGGTCTTTTAATTTGCAATTTTCATGCTATACATATTAATTTTTATATTTACTACTGCTCAACACCAGTCTTTACTACTTGCAGTTGCATTATTATCCTGTTTAAAACTTCTAAAAGTTTCCTTTCTTCTTGCTTATTACGAACTGTAATATTTTACATTTAAAAAAAATCAAGTTTGGGGGAGGGAGAAAAATTTTTAAAACTAAACTTTATTTGTCCTGAATAAACTATATATATATATATATATATTTAAAAAAGGTATTTTAACATAACCCGTGGTATGTAGTGTTAACTTTAGATAATTATAGTTTTTATTTTAAAAATTTATAGTTGATTCGAGTAAAAGTTTTTTTGTAATAAAGGGTTGTTCTAAATTTAAGATAGTATAAAAGTATAAGAATATGTATTTACTATTTAGAGTAGGAAAAATTGTATTTCTGAGACATTAAGGATTTTAGATCTACACTTTAAAAAGAAATCATTGATGTACTAATACACATTTTTAAGTAAAGAAATGTGAGAAGTTTTTAACTTTAGGAAGAGGATAATGAAGTTCGAAATCAGTAAGTATTTTCCAGATATAGCAATTCGTACATAAAAAGAAAAAAAAAGAAGAAACAAAGTAAGGATTGAAAATGATCCTGAAAGAAAAAAAAACAAAATAAAAAAACAGTGGGGAGAAGCTTCAAAAGATGCCTAATTAAAAATTGGCTTCATTTTAATTATCTTGAAGGATAAAAATTAATTACACTTCTGAGCTTATTCTTAATTTTAAAGTATTAGTCTATTTACTAGTAGAGTTCTCATGTTATTCTTTTTTTTTTCAATTATCCTATAATTCCTTAGTGTGAAACATTACACTTATTTTTGAAATAAATAGAAAATCAGAATTCCTAACTTGATTACCAAATATCTTTACATTTTAGTTCTAAATTGAGTTATTGAAAAATTTTCTAAGAATTTTACTATCACATTTAGGGAACAAAACTATAAAATTTTTTAAGTTAAACCCACTACCATAAGTTATTATATTTGATTTACATTAGTAAAATGGTTACTTGAGGATAAGTAACGTTTAAGTTTGGGGGAATTGACATGCCTTAACATTATCTATTTTAAATGTACATTTTGTGCTCATTTTAAGGATACTGAGCTTCAATGAAAGCTATTTTGTGTCTTGATACACCAAAAATATATGCATTTTTAGACCCATATTTTATACTCATTTTTGGTGATATTGTACTTTAATGGAAGATATTTTTATATTTTCTTATAGGTTGTTGAATTTTAGGACTTAAAGCAAAAAGGAAGTAAAAAGGATGAAATTTGGAGCAAAAATGAAGAAGTTGAAATTTTTTCAGCGTCGATAGCGTTAGAAGCAGCGCCAACGCTGCCGTTTGACAGAGAGGATGAATTAAATTGAGGGAAATTGGCGCTGACGGTGCCAATGTCGGTTCAGCCCCGATTTCCAGAAGATTCGACGAATCTGGACTCATTTTGAAGAGTTTTTGGAGGCACCTATTAAAGAACAGACTCTAGGCTTTATTTGGGGCCAAAATTGATTAGAAAGTAGACTCTTCCCAACTCGGTAATAACTCGTTCAATTTCTCCTCCCGGACTCTCAAATACTGAAGTAAATCTTGATTGAGCCTTTGCATTGACAAAGCAAGACTTGTCAAGCTCAAGTCGTCTCTTTTGTCGTGGAGCCATTTCAATCTAATCACAATTATAGAAAAATTCCAAAATTTACTTCAAATATGCAAATAATGGCTTCCAAGAGTAATTCTAAGAGTTCAATACTAAGTTTCATGAATTTCTTTTTAATATTTTCTTCACATTCTTAAATTTTTTGATCTCCTCAATGTGGAAGAAATCCATGATGAAAATCAAATATTTTTAGTTTGGAGTGAAGCTCTTACCTAAAGATGATCAAATCTGGTGTCTAAATGCCTTGAAATCACCTCCTAATCCAAGATCTCTCAAGCCCTATGTCAAAAATTGCATTTTTCAGAGAAAGGGGATGATGAATAGTGGCGGTTGACTGGTCAAAATTGCGGTTAAAGATGTTTTTTCGGGATCTCTCCGTCGGCGAGGTATTCGACACTGTCGGCGCGCTCTATTGAAATTATATCCTATGTCTCAGGAAAAGTCTGCCGTTGGCGGGCTTTATTGATTTGGTTCAATTCCCGGATTTTTCCAATTTCGATCAATTTTAAGCCTCAACGACATCCATTCAATCATTATACACATAATTTTAAGTGATTAAATGATGTACTGATAAAAAATAAGCCTTCACAACACAAAACATCACAAGTATATATAAATTCAAAGAGTTACAATATACGTTACATAACACACCTAAGTTTGATATTTTCTCAACCTTAATACATTAATTCAGCGTCGCAATCCAAGCCACAATACTCAAAATGCTGAAAACAAAACATCCTATGCTTAGTCTCAACTATACAGAGATCTAAAAGCATAATTCTAAAGCAAAGCAAATGCAAAGTTCAAATCAAATTACATACAAAGACAGACATGTAGAAATATAAATCTACTATTCTTCATGTTCAGTACTAGATTCTCTTCTGAGATCACCTATTGATTGAACATGTACGAAGATGTTATAGAAAGGTCGATATGGAAATTCTTCAGTAGAATCATCTTCTATCAATTTAATCCTCCTCATCAGCTGTATTAAACTATCTTCTATATGTCCAGAGTGAGAAAAATGTTCTTTCATCCTCCAGTTTAGATGATCGAAGAAATTAAAGATATTATTAATTACATTCATGACAATTTATACCTTCTTCTCTAATTTCTTGATTCTGCGCAGGATCACTAGAGTCTTGTCGGGAACTAAAGGTTGAATAGGCTGTCAATTCTGAGACAATTGATCTACCATAATAGTCATGTCATTTTCATCTTCATAGGCTGAGAATCTCTCAGTTGGGTCGAAAGGCTTCCAAGGGTTCCCAATTTTTGTAGGACACTTGGAACTGACTGCAAAGTGAGAAAATTTTGGAAGGGTGTCCAAGCCCATAAGTTGATCCATGAACGATGAGGCCCAAAACCAACTTCATAATTATTGATCAAATATCGATCGGCAGACCCATTTGGATGCAGTAATTTAGAATAACACTTTCTTTAGAAACTTTACCGATCTTCATCGTCGGTAACAGTTTTGCAAAAATGAAGAAGTGCTAGTGCTTCAAAACGGGATTTAAGAGTGTCGCAGAAAAACTAACATACCCGTTTTCTCTCATTTCCCAATTTTTAGTTTCATCCGTTAAATATTGGTAAATCTCATTCATTTGGTTTTTTGTCGGGACAAAGTTGGAATAATGGTAGACAGGAACGTTCTCGATCATATATAATTCATTGATCCGTGCAGGAGTGAAAGTTATCATCTACCTCACACTTAGACGACTCCTTGGTTGATTCTATGCAAATTTGCATAAAATTCCTTCACCATAGAAACAACCACGGCAGTGGTAGTATAGCATAACACTTCCCATCTTCGCCACACTATCATCTCTTCAATTGCCGTTGAGGGATTATTCAATCCTCGATTTACGAATCCTTGTTTCTTGATTAATATTTTCTTTGCCAGTACCTTGTTGAAGATTATGCTAATCCGACAGAAGATGAACTTCACTTGACTATTCAAAATCCTAATGTTGTTGCTAATTCATTTGAGCTTAAACCTGCTATTATCCAAATGGTACAAAATAATGAGTTTGGAGGAACATCTACTGAAGATCCAAACTTACATCTTGCTTGTTTTCTAAAAATTTATGCTACTTTTAAATATGACGGAGTTTCAAACGATGTTGTTAGACTTAGATTTTTTCCTTTTTCACTTAGGGATAAGGCTAAGATGTGGTTAAATTCATTAATACCTGGATCTATTAGAACTTGGTGAGAACTATCACAAAAATTCTGAGCTAAATATTTTCCACCCTAAAACTACTGAGCTTAGAAATGATATTACATCTTTATGTTAGTTTGAAGGGGAATCGATATATGAAGCTTGAGAAATATTTAAAGATCTTCTTAGGAAGTGCCCTCATCATTCGTTACCAGGTTGGTTAATAATTTAAAAATTTTATAATGAATTAGTAGGATCACTTAGATCTATTATAGATGCTGCTGCAGGTGGATCACTAATATCAAAACCTTTTGATGAAGCATATTCTTTAATTGAAGTCTTTATTCTTTAATTGAAGAGATGGCTACTAACAATTTTCAATGGCCCTCCGAAAGGGTAAATCCTAAGAAAGCGGCTAGTATTCATGATTTTGATGCAATGTCTATTTTAACATCTTAAATTGCTGCTATTTTGAAAAATATTGATCAAATAGAAGTGAACTATTCTCAAATACCCCCAGTATTACAGGAAAATTCACTAGGACAGATCAATGATACTTAATCATCTTATGAAACTTTAAATGCTATAAATAATCAAAATAAAAATTTATATTCTAACTTTTACTTCTACTTATTATAACCCTGGATGGAAAAATCACCATAATTTTAGTTGTGAAAATTTAAACAATCAAGCAAATCCTTGTTATCAACCTTATTATCCTCCAGGATTTAACTCTAATCCTAACCCACAAGTTAAGGAAAAGAAGTTGACAATGGAAGAAGTAATGTTGAACATGAGAAATCAAATACAAAATCTCAGGGATGCTATTAGAAATATTGAAAATCAACTAGGACATATTGCTACTTCACTCAGTAACAGACCTTCTGGAATTGGGGTCTTTCGATTATGGTGGAAGTTAATCTAAAAGATCAAAATAAAGAGCAAATTAAAGCTATTTAATTATGATGTGGAAAAGAAGTTGAAACAAAGATTCAAAGAGAAACTGAAGTTGATTAAGAGAAGGAAGCAATGTAAAGAGACCAAAATGAAAATGAACAAACACAAGGTCCTTTAGAAAAATCATTGCCTATATTTCCTCAAAGATTGAAGCAGAAGAATAAAGATAAACAATTTACAAAATTTTTGGAAGTCCTTAAGATGTTAACGATAAACATTCCTTTTGTTGAAGCTTTAAAACGAATGCCAAGTTATGTGAAATCTATGAAGGATAAACTAAACAAGAAAAGAAAGTTTATAAAGTTTATAGATCATGAGATCGTTGCACTCATTGAAAAGTATAATGCTATTATTCAGAAAAGCTTCCTGAAAAATTAAAAGATCCTGGTAGTTTACTATACCTTGTGCTATTGGTGAAATATTTTTTGGAAAAGCTTATTTTTTGGAAAAGCTGATTTATGAGCAAGTATCAATCTTATGCCTTTATCCATTTTCAAACGTTTAGATTTGGGAGAGATTTCCCCTACTACTGTAACTCTTCAGTTAGTTGATCGATCAATAACTTATCTAAAAGGAGTTATAGAGGATGTACTAGTAAAAGTGGATAAATTTATTTTCCTTGTAGACTTTATAGTATTGGATATGGAGGAAGATAAAAAAATTCTTATTATTTTGGGAAGACCATTTCTTGCAATAGGTAGAGATGTGATAAATGTGCAAAAAGGAGAATTAATAATGAGAGTTAATGATCAAGAAGT
>NW_018233187.1:233053-235467 GCF_001263595.1 Phalaenopsis equestris
ACAATAGAAAAATATAATGAATGTTTTAGGTTCTTTCTTTGTACCAGAGGTGAAGTATATATGCATCTTCAAGGGACTTAACAAAACAAGAATAAATACAAATGAAGGAAAATTTTTTGAAAACATGGAATAAATAAAAGAAGAAAATTTGGATTATATTCAGAGCAAATTTAAAACTTTAGATTTGTTGGAAAACGATAATAAAAATATTATTCCTTCAAGTATTAAACCACCTGAACTTTTAAACCACCTGAACTTGAACTGAAAATATTACTTGTCTTTTTTAAAATATGTGTTTTTAGGAGAGTCATCTACAATGCTTGTTATTGTATCTTCTGAATTTACAGAAATTCAAGAACAAAAATTAATAGAGATGTTAAAAAAATATAAAAAGACTTTTGGATAGACTTTAGCAAATATTAAAGGAATTAGTTCTTCTATTTGTAAGCACATAATTCTATTAGATGAATAATATGAACCTAAAGCTGATCCTCAGAGGAGATTAAACCCAATAATGAAAGAAGTTGCTAAAAAAGAAATGACTAGATGCTAGAATTATATATTCTATTTTAGACAGTGCTTGGGTAAGTTCCATTCACTGTGTTTCAAAGAAAGGAGTAGTGATTTTTGAAGAAAATGAGAAAAATGAACTAATACCAATAAGACAAGTTACTGGTTGATGAATTTGTATTGACAATAGAAATTTAAACATGACCACCATAAAAGATCACTTCCCTTTACATTTTCTAGACCAAATGTTGGATAAATTAGCTGGGAACAAATATTATTGCTTTTCAGATGGATATACCGGTTATCATCAAATTTCAATTGCTCTAGAGGATCAAGGAAAGACAACATTTACTAGCCTATATGGAACATTTTCTTTTCGTAGAATGCTTTTGGACTATGCAATGCACCTGCAACATTTCAAAGATGTATTATGTCAATCTTTAGCAATTTTATTGAACATGGAATGAAAGTGATTATGGATGATTTTTTGTCATTTGGAAATTCGTTTGAATTATGTTTAAATAATTTAGAAAAAGTTCTGGAAGTATGTGAAAAATTTAACATAGTAAATTGAGAAAAATGTTAATTTATGGTTGCACGAGGAATTGTACTTGGGCATAAAATTTTTGAAAATGACATGGAAGTAGATCCTGCAAAAATTCAAGTTGTTGAAAAATTACCACCTCCGACTAATGTTAAAGGGGTAAGAAGCTTTTTAGGACATGCTGGTTTCTACAAGCGTATTTTATGTCAACTTTTAGAAAAGGACACAAAATTTGATTTTAATGAGGAATGCATAAAAGCATTTGAATTATTGAAAGAAAAATTAATCACCGCACCTATATTAGTTTCACCTGATTTGGAGAAATCATTTGAAAAAATGTGCGATGCTAGTGATTATGCTATTGGGGTTGTGTTAGGACAAAGACACAACAAAGTTTTTAAAGTAATATGTTATGCTGTTATGCTATAGTAAAACTCTAAATGATTCTCAAATTAATTACACTACTACAAAAAAAGAGCACTCGCTACTTTTTATGCCTTTGATAAATTTAGACCTTACTTAATTAGAACTAAATGTATAGTGCATAAAGATCATTCTGTTATTAAATACTTGATACTTGATGCAAAAGAATGCAAAAGAATGATACTAAATCAAGATTAATTAGATGAATACTTCTATTGAAAGAGTTTGATTTTACCGTAATTGATAGAAAGGGAATTAATGTTCAAATAGCTGATCATTTGTCAAGAATAAAAATAAAAATATTAACTAATTTTGCAAATGAAATTTTAGAGAATTTCCCTGATGAATAATTATATAGTATTGATGAAATGAATGTACCGTGGTATGTCGATATAGTAAATTATATTGTAAGTGATATTTTCCCACCTGATATAAAAAATCCACAATAAAAGAAATTTATACATGATTCAAAGTTCTATTTTTGGGATGGTCCATATCTATATGAACAATGTAAAGATCTAATTAATAGAAGGTGTGTGCCTTATGAGGAAACTCAACAGATAATTGAAAGATGTCATGATTTTGAATGTGAAGGACATTTGGAACAAATAGAACTGCATATAAGATTTTGCAAGCTGGATTTTTTTGGCCTACTCTTTTTAGGGATGTTAATGAATATATTAAAATATGCGATCAATGTCAACGAGTAGAAAATATTTCTAGAAGAAATGAAATGCCTCTAAATTACACATTAGAAGTTGACATTTTTGATGTGCGGGGATTAGATTGTATGGGACTATTTATGCATTCCTTTAGGAATTTATATATATTGCTTGTTGTTGATTATATGTCCAAATGGATTGAAGCTATCACTATACTTAGAAGTGATGCTCGAAGTGTTTCTAAATTTTTAATTAAAAATATTTTTACTAGATAT
>NW_018233187.1:235477-235909 GCF_001263595.1 Phalaenopsis equestris
GAGAGTAATTATTCCTGATGGAGGATCTCATTTTAGAAATAAGAGAATCAAAAAATTGATTAAGAAATATGATATTATGCATAAATTCTCTATTGCTTATCATCCTCAGACTAGCGGTCTAGTAGAGATCTCAAATTGTGAAATTAAACGAACTTTAGAAAAACAGTAAATCCTTATAAATTGGATTGGTCTGCTAGATTAGATACTGCATTATGGGCATACAAAACTGCTTATAAGGCTCCCATAGGAATGTCCTCATATAAACTTATTTTTGGAAAAAAGAGTCACTTAACAGTAGAATTGGAGCATAAAATATTTTGGGCTATTAAGGAATTTAATTTTAATTTAAAGGTTGCTGGTGAGAAAAGATTATTGCAACTCAATGAACGCAACTCAATGAGAAATGAAGCATATGATAATACAAAAATCTAT
>NW_018233187.1:235951-248829 GCF_001263595.1 Phalaenopsis equestris
CGGAAGATTCTTCAAAAGAAGTTTGAACCTGGACAACAAATTTTATTATATAATACAAGATTGAGATTATTTCCAGGAAAATTGAAATCCAGATGGTTAGGACCATTTAAAGTGATTAAAGTTTATCATTATGGATCTATTGTTGTCAAAGATACAAACGCTGGAAAGATATTTAAAGTAATTACCCAACGTTTGATTGAGCACTTTGGTGGGACTTCGCTCTCAGCATGGAATTACCCAAGGAGTTATCTTCATACCCAAGGAGCAGTGCTAAGATCTAAACGCTGTAGTTGTTGTATCAGTAGTGAAGAATTTCTATGCAAACTTACATGGAATTACCTAAGGAGTTGTCTTCATACGAGGTAAGACCATACCATTTACTCTCGCGTGAATCAATGAGTTGTATATGATAGAAAACGTTCCAATCTGTCATTATACAAATTTCATCCATATGAGAGATTTGATGCAAGATGTCTCTAATTTTCTGACGGATGAAAGTGATATTTGGGAGATGTGAGATGAAGGATATGTTAGTTTCTCTACTTCATTGCTTAATCCAATATCAAAGTTGGAAAAAAGTTTTATTACCTTAGGAGCCCATGATTCCTATTGATGATAGTTATGTTGGGAATGAGAATGAAGCATTAGATACTATCTTAGATCACTCATCATATGCTTCAACCCCATTAATGCCACAAATAGTTGGAAGTTCACTTGCTGTGGAAAAGAAATTGAAAAAAATTGAAAGAGAACTTCAGAGTATTATGAATGCAATAGGAGATCTTAAGTACCTTTTTGATCACCTAGATTGGAAGATGAAATAAAATTTTGATCACACTGAAAAATTTGAAGCAGGATTAGTGCAAATATTTAAAGAAAAGGATGGGTCGAATAAAATTTGACTGATTAATTCCTGTACCAACCCTTCTACAATCTGTACGTTCATTACCAGTCGATGGGAGATATCAGAGGAGGAGAAAGTACTGAAGATGAGACAACATAACTAAAGAATTTAAACTCTCTCTACTAGTTTAAAAAAACATATGTACTTAATGTAATTATGTGGATTTGATTTAGGTTGCTTTGCTTTAGAATTTTGAACTTTGATTGTGTGCATAGTTTTGTGTCAGCGTTTAGTGTTGTGGCTTGATTTCGATGCTGATTTATAATTTAATTTGCTTAGTGTGATTAGAAAAATGTGTTTGTAAAAGTGTATTTTCATATATAAAAGTTAGTTTGTTATTGTTTTTGAAAATGTTTGTTTGTGAACTATTGTTACATAAAATTTGTGTTTAAAAATACTAAAAAAATTGTGAAGAAAATTGAAAGGAAATTGAAAATTGAAAAATTAAAAAGTGAATTTTAGGCCTTCAGCGTCGACGACGCTGGCATGGGCGCCGACGATGCCTTTAACTTGAGAACAGTCTTTAACTCCTTAAATTCTCAATTTTCACCGTAAACCTCCATTTTTACGCCTTGAGTCACCTTCAATCTCCGATTTTTGCACCTAGGGCTTGCATTTGCTTGGATTTGAGGCGATTTTAAGGCAAAGGAACTTTGGACTTCATCTTCTCTAGTTAAGTGCTACACTTTGAGTTAAAAAATTTTAATTTTCACCAAGGATTTATCTCACATTGCCTAGATCCAAAAAATTTTAAATTTTTTGAGAGATTTTGAGAAAATCCATGTGTGAAGTACTCTTATTTAGTGGATTTAAGTTTAAAGTGTTTTACATTGTGATTTTTGGAATTTATTCAATTTTTTTTTATTTTTCTAGATTTCCCATGGCACCTAGAATGAGCAAAGGAAACAGAATTGTAGATTTTAATGAACAAAAATTTGTTAGCTTCAGGACTAGTGCTCGATTCAATAGTCTACTTGAGCATAAAAAAGTAATTCCGGATCATGGTTTTAAAATCTGGGAGGAGAAGTCGAGCGACTGATCAATGTTCGACAGTGGGAAAATTTCTATTATTTTACTGCCGATGCGATTATTGGTGTAGTGATGGAATTCTATGCCAATTATCCTTACTTAGCTATATTAGGGGTTAACGTTAGATAACTATATTTATGTTTGTAAATATATAGTAAACTTAATTAAAAATTTTTGATAATAAAGGTTAATTTTTAAATTAAGATATTTGGTAGAAAAGAAAAAGACTATGTTTTTCTATTTTAAGTAAAGAATATTGTATTTTTAAAATATTAAAAATCTTAAAGGTTCATGTAATAAGAAAAAAATTAGACTTTATGAAATCTTTAGGCTAATATAAATTTGTTAAGTGAAGAAATGTGACAAGTTTTTGACTTTAAAAAGAAGATAATGAAGTTCAAAATATTTAAAGGTTATCCAAATATAGTAATCCTCATATATAAAAAGAAAAGAAAAGAAAAGAAAAGAAAAAAAAGAAAAGAAAAGAAAAAGAAAAGAAAAGATGTGGGGAGAAGCTTGAGGAGATGCATAATTGAAAATTGGATTAACTTGAATCAAATTTAAAAAAAAATAAGGCTTGCTACATTTTATAAACTTTTATTTGAGTATTAGTTTATTTACTAGTAAAGTCTTATGAAGTTCTTTTTCATATGAATACTTTAAGTGACTTTAATATGACAATTTGAATTTTTTCTTGAAATTTTTTCTTGAAATTTTCTTGAAATGAATAGAGAAACAAAAATCTTGGATTTAATTGCTAAATATTCTTATACCTTTAGTATTAACTGGAGTTGTTTTGAAATTTTCTTAAGTTATGCTATTGTATTTAGTGGACTAAGACACGAAAATCTAGATGATAAATTCTTTACCATAAGTCATATTTTTACATAGTAAAGTTACTTGAGGACAAGTAACATGTAAGTTTGGGGGATTTTGATACACCAAAAATATATGCATTTTTAGACCCATATTTTATACTTATTTTTGGTGATATTGCACTTTAATGGAAGGTATTTTAATGTTTTCTTGTATGTTGTTGAATTTTAGGACTTAAAGCAAAAAGAAAGCAAAAAGTATGAAATTTGGAGAAAAAATGAAGAAGGTGAAATTTGCTCAGTGCCGACGGTGCCGTTTGACAGAGAGAACAAATTAAATTGTGGGACATTAGCATCGACAGCGCCAGAATGGGCGCCGACAGTGCCAGAATGGGCGCCGATAACGCCATAATGGACGCCGACAGCGCCAGAATGGGCGACGACGGCGCTAATGTCTGTTTAACCCCAATTTCTAGAAGATTCGAAGAATCTGGACGATTTTGAAAAGTTTTTGGAGGCACCTATTGGAGAGCCGACTCTAAGCTTTATTTGGGGCCAAAATTGATCAGAAAAGAGACTCTTCCGACTCTTCCTGACATTTCATCCCCTTCATTCAACCTTCTACACATCACACATTCTTCCATTTTTCATTCCACAACCATTTAGAGTCCATTGTTCTTATAATTTACAGTTTTGTGGTGAGATTAAGTGTTTCTCTAAGAGTGTTGGAGAAGGAGAAAAATGAGAGATTTCTTCTTCCTTCATTTTATAGAAGAGGCTACAAGGGATTTGCTTTGAGGAAGAGTTTCAGATAAGTATTGTTTGTTTATTAATGTAGTATGAACTTTCTCTTATATATGAAATTTATGTTTTGTTGTGTCTTTCTCATGAAGTCTTAGTAGTTCTCTCTATCGTTCTCCCTACTCTGAGATATGGTGAATGAAGAGATAATATGATGTGCCAATATTAAAATATAAAATAAATTGTGATGATTTTTTAACTCCAAACTTAATTTGCTTTTTGATCTGGCCAATTGAATTGTTAAAATATGTTATGAAACATATGATTCGAGAAATGGAGTATGAGTTCTATAATAGAGTGAGGATCACATTTGATTCCATGAAGGAGAACTTTGTTCATGGAATTAAGTGCAAAAAAATAGGGAAATATACTTTTTTGGCTATAGAATTGGAGAACATTTAGGGTGACAGACTAAAATCCCCAATTCAGTCTTAGTGTTTAAAAACTAAAGCGAGAGTTAGCCTTCAGGTGAAGGGAAAGTGGGAGCTCTGGAGTGGGAGTCAGTATCCTCCTAACATAGCAACAAATTTAGGGACTAAACCTGGGATTAGCCAATGATTTTCTATAACACTGTATGAGGGTAGAGAATTAAAACTGCTCCTATTTGACACATTACATAATTGAATCATTTATCTCATTTCATTTTACCAAAACCTTATTGTAGTAGGAAAGATGCTTTTTCACATAAGAAATCTTCATCACATAAACATAGTTTAATAGTTTAGTAGTTACTGTTTAAACTTTGTATTTCAGTTTTTTTATTAGTTAAATAATTTAGATTTGACAATATTTCAACATTCAAAATTAGTGACAGTAATTTTGTATTGACTTTCTGTGAATTTCCTAGTAAATTTATCATTTCAAATTTAAACCTTCCCCGTGGGATCCATATTTGGGGCTTAAATAGAAAGTCATTTATTACTTGATAACGATACATATACTTGCATAGAATCCCAACATTAATTGCTTAAATATCTTATTCATAAAATATTTGATCAAGCTTTTGGCATCGTTGCATAGCGGAGTCAACTATACAATTTTTACACAACTATATTCTCGTGGGATCATATGCTTTTGATTGCAGGTGCAAGAAATAATATTTAAGAGCAGAAAGGAACAAAAAATGTCAAAACAAAGAAAAATAGAGCTAAAGAAGCCATAGGAGAAAATTTGACATGGCGCCTAGGCACCAGGTTCTTCTAGAAGGCCGGTGCCTAGGCTCTAGAAGTGGTTACCTTTACATCAATGAATTTGGATGAATTTTGAAGAGTTGTCTGAAACAACTCTTAGTGATTCTCAGAACTCTATATATAGGGATGAATTCTAAACAAAAAGGTGTGTGTGTGTTCAGTCATTTTTTAGTAGGTTAGACCACCCATTGGAGTGGCGGCCATTATAATGAGAGTGTTGTGAGTTTTTAAGATTATGAGTGATTATAGAGTCTTGTGGAGTCAAGTTCAGTCAGGAAACCTCAGAGAATTGTTTAGGGAAAAGTTTGAGATAAATATTCATACTTTTGTTTAAGTTTTGTGTTGTAAACTTGGTTTTTAATATATATATATATATACATATATATATATATATATAAATATGAAATCAAATTGATCTCATATCTTTCATAGTTTAAATGAAAGAGCACTACACCTCAAGCCAAGTATCCATCCCGAAAGATAAACGCAAGACTTGATGGTGAGGCTCGATCAAATGAACTAAGAAATATATGACATCCGTTTGGTCTGCGAAAATCATTTTATATATAGATGTTTTGCTTTATTATCACCACGAATTTTGAGTAGTTTCTTTTTTGTTTCTCCTTGCAATAAGAAGTAATTATCTGTGGGGTTAGAATGTTTTGAAGATTTTTTTTTATTTCATAAAATTGTGATGGTATTTTTATCGGTCCTTAATTTACTTTGCAAATTGACCATTAGTGATGTTAAAATATGTTGGGAAAAATAAAGATAAGAGAGGGTTATGATTTCACCAGCTAGTGTGTACCACACTAAAATTTGGATGCAGGGGACGCTACGTCCAAGGGGGAGTGCAGATAGATAAGGAGATAAGTTTTGATGGGTTTAGAATTGATGATTCTGGAGTGACAAACTAGAACCTTTATAAATTTGGTCTTTGATTTCAACACAGATTATGAACTCATTGCAAGGGAAAAGATTCCTTTTCATAACTAGAAATTTCTTTTATATTTTTCATAGCTTAGAATTTCTGCATTTACATTATGTTTTAATTAGAACTTGTAGGAATTGAGTAGCTTTACTGTACATCTAAATTTGCTATTATTTTTTCTAGATTAATTTCTGCAGTTTTAAGTAAAAGCTTCAATAAAAGTCTATTTAAAGAATTACAACTTCCCTGTGGGATCGATACTGGTGTTCTTATAGAAAACTCTATATTACTTGAAATGATATGTATACTTGCGTAGTAGCCATGGTGTGAAAACTATTATTCTAAACTTTATATCAGATCCTTTGTTCACACGAGACGTCAAATATAAATTGGGTCAAGGTTTTTGCTATCCTTTGGAACTTAAATAATTACGTAAGTGTGGGTTGGGTCAAAGTTCATCTTTTAATCACTTTGATTGGGCTCGGAGTTACTCTCCTTTGATCGTCTTGTTAGTAGCTTCTATCTGAAGTTGGATCTTATGCACACAGATTGCTTATGATTGTCTATGGATGTCACTTGAGAATTAACAGGGCCACTGGTCTTGAGTCTGAGCCCACCCCTAGCTTAAAAACTTTAATACCCAACTTTGATTTTTTTTTATATTAATATTTAATTTTACACATGAAACATTTAACTACAATTCTTTCCTGAATATCATCTGAGGCAGCATGTACATACTACCACGTTCTCTATTACCCCACTTTCTCTTTTACTATGCTTTACTGTATACATTTTATTTATAATTATACCATTACTATTTTTTTACTTACTATACCTGTAAGAGACCCTCAGGGTAAACATAGGACACATGTCTAGGGTGAAAACTTTAAGTATTTTATTGTAAAAGACCATAAGATAGCAGATGTAGAACATATTCTTAGGGGGGCACTACAATGAAACCTATTGACTTTTGACCTCATTTTTTTTGTTGAGGTCTGGTCTTTCTTCCTCAGGAGCCTAGGATCTAGCCATAGAGCTTTCCTATTAACTATTCCTAGAGGACTAGTGATGGTACCCTCACAATTAGAAATTCTAAAACTTTTTTTCGCTCATCTTGAAGTTCCACATGTTAGTCCTGACCTCTAGCACTTAGTAGGTGGATCCAAAATGGTGGAGCTCAAGAAGGGTTCCCGATAGGACTGCCTAACCTTAAGGTTGACCCTCGGTGATGTGGCTTGGTCTAGGACACATACTTGCACTTCACACTTCCCCTTGCAGCCTTGAGCCCTGGCTTACACATGTAGGTGTAAACAAATCAAACACGAACGAACAGAGCTTGTGTTCATGTTCGGTTCATTTGAAATTTAGTTTATTTGAAATAAACTCGTGCTTGAAATTGTTTGTGAAGTCACTGTTCGTGTTCGTTTCTTAACGAACGAGCCGAACATGAGCTGTTCGCGAATGACAATCAACGAGCTAGTTTGACATCCCTAATGTTAATATATATAAATAATATATTATATTAATTATATAACTTGTATTATATAAATATATAATATCTATATTAGTATATTATTGATATAGTATATTAATATATTATTATTAATTTATTATATATTATAACACTAACGAACGCATCACTGTTCATGTTTGGTTTGTTTAACTAATCGAAGAAAAAAAATTTGTTCACGTTTGTCTCGTTTAATTATCGAATGACTTGAACACGAACTCATTAACGAACCGAACACAATCTGTTTGCGAACAACAAGCTTTTTTAACAGCCCTATACACATGTTTAGTTTGGCTCCCTTGCCTCTTTGGAGCCCCATGCGGGTGGTCCCCCAAACCCTTAGTCTTTGGCTAGGGTAGATAAGACCACCACATGGAGAATCCAAAGTGGGGTTTCTTTGGTCTCATGACACCATGGGGGTAATTCTATGATCAACATTTGCATCAAACCTTAATCTTACCTAATTACCCAATTTTGGTCTTTTAGCCTTAAACTTTCCCATAATTACCAAAATGCCCTTGGTGGCCCAAAAAATTTGCAAATCTCCAAAATCACTCCAAATGTCTCCTAAAACCTTTCTTAACCATCCATTGGGTCTACTTTGACCAAATTGACTCACTTTGACCAAAATCTCAAATTTGCCCCTAAGTGCTTAAAGTCCCCAAATCACTAAATTTGCCCCCAATTTGTCTCAAATTTCCCAAATTTCAATTCTAAACTCAAAATTCATCATGTCTTAATCCAATTGAAACCAAATTCAAGCCCAATTAATCCTAATTCCGAACTCCAAATCCAAGTTCAAGTGAATTGTCTCAAATTGACCCAAAGTCCAAAAATCCTCAAATTGAGCTTCATGATCAATCAAATGCCCCAATTTCAAATTCACATCAAATTCAACATATCCAAATTCAATTTCAACCAACTCCAAATCCATTTGATTAGCCCGTGATCAATTTCAAAAATTAAAATCATCATGTGCATGTTTAAAAGCCCATACCCATGTGCATTTTCAAAAGCCATCCTAAGCTTGGAGGTGACCTGACCCTGGCCGGCTAGCAACCACAATGTGACATAATTTCAATATTTCATCATCCCATGACATCCAAAATCACTTTACCATGGTATGATACCAAATTTTCCCATGCATACATGGTACTTTCATCATCCCATGGCATCCAAAATCACTTTACCATGGTATCATACCAAAATTGGGCATGTTGGTATTTTCCATTAAAAATACATAAAATCAAAATTTCCTTTCACATGAAACCTTTCCATGACCTCCATACATATCATGGAATGACTCATGGAGCCTTCAATGGGCATTCTAAAGGTAATTTTTTCTAAAAATGGCATGAGGAGGTGACCACTCCCCTCTTCCTCCTTCACTTGGACTTTCCTTCTTCATGCAACAATTAAACTCTTGTCCCATGCCCAAGCCAGCAACTTGACCTCACCTAAACCTTCCTTGGAGTCAGTCCAAGCACCCTCACCATCAGGGAACCAAACCCAACCCTTGGACCAAGGGGTTATATCCAACGTAGCCCAAACCTCAACTTCTCATTGGATTTCCACCTTGGAGCCACCATTAAACCAAACTGATTGCACTACTCAACCTCCCTGACTCACCTAAGCCTGAGGGTGACCTGACCATGGCTAGCCAACCACCACAATCGTTGGAAAACACCCAGCCTAAGAAGACCCAACTGGTTTAAACCCCAAAATTGAACCCATATGAGTTGTCCCATTACTATTGGCCATTGGAGCACTTCTTCCCTCCCCTCAACTGCCTTTTTGCCACCCTGGCATGTCCTGATGGCAGCCATGGCTCTCCCTATAAATTAAACTTCCCCCACGACCAAGAGAGGGGGCATGCTCAAACCTTAGCCAAACTTTGCAAAAATTTCTCCAAACCCTCTAGCAGTCTACATATGTTAATCACCATCATTTCCTTGCCCTAATTCCCATTGCAAAACCCTAATTTCATCACTAAAATCCAGGGATTTTCATGGCCTTACCACCAAGTGCATCCAAACTCCAAGTTGATTGTCCCATAAGCTTTACCAGAGCCAAATAGGACTTCCTCAACTGAAACCCCACCATTTTGAGCACTCTAACCTAGCCCTAGATCAAACCCAAATCACCCTTTGATTAAATTCACACTTGGACCTAATCTCAGCTCAAGGTGACAGTTAGAGGAGGTTCTTGAGGTCCTAATGAAGCTTCCACAAGCATCCAATTGAGGCTACTTAGTCTGCACCATAAGGAGCATGTCTCTCTTTGACTCACTGATGCCTCCTCCGAGACACCCGTACCAAGGCATCAGCGTCAAAGAAAAAGTTATGGGTACCTAAGGTCACCACACCAATACATTCTAATGTGCCAGTGGGATAGTCCTGGGGAATGAAGCATAGGTCCGATGTATCAGACATTGTTACTACCTTTACGACAAAGCCTATTGAAGAGCCAGTTGATGTTCCAGAAAGACCTCCCGATCTTAAAGTGATTCAAAAAAAAGATGATCAAGGATAAAGTGGAGATTTCTGAGTTGGCCAAAGAATGAGGAGTAGGCATTGAGCATGAAGATTTCAATTTCACAGACTATCTCGATGAAGAGCTCATGGAGATAAATATCATTGAGATAAAAGCTGTTACATTTGAGAACGATGCTCCACTTTTCAGTGAGGAGAACGCTGTGGATGACTTGCGAAGGGCCATTCAATTAAGGGATGAACAGATCATCCAAATGGAGAAAAGAATGGAAGAGATGTCTGCTGTCATGGCTACAATGCAGGGACAGTCTCTTTCACCGTAGATGGCTTCATCGGAAGTCAACCAACCAAAAATTTTACAAATTGCAGATGACAGAAGGGATGTAACTTCAGCTAGTAGAGATGAGCAACCGAATAAAGATTCTATCCTAAGTATGATCCCAGAGAAGGATATTAAACAGATGGTTGAACAACAGGTCAGAGATGCATTGGATCAGTCAAAAGCACGGACATCAGCTCTAAAGGGTAGGCCCTACCCAGAGGAGTTTGATGCCATCCAATACCCCAAGGGTTTTATACCACCTTTGTTCAAAAAATTCGATGGAATCGGAAACCCTCGTCAGCATGTTGCACACTTTCGAGAGAGTTACTGCAATGCAGGGGTAACAAAAGCACTCTTGATCCACCAATTTGTAATTAGCCTGATCCCAAGAATATAGCTGTGTAAAAATTATATTGTTGACTCCGCTATGCAACGGTGTTAAAATCTTGATGCACTATTTTATTAATAAGAAATTTAAGTAATTAATGTTAGTATTTTACGCAAGTATATGTATTGTTATCAAGTAATAAAGGACTTTCTATTTAAGCCCCAAGTATCGATCCCACGAGGAAGGTTTAAATTTGAAATGATAAATTTACTAGGAAATTCACAAAAAAGTAAAAACAAAATTACTATCACTAATTTTGAATGTTGATATATTATCAGAACTAAGTTATTTAACTAATAACAAAATTGAAATACAAAGTTTAAACAGTAACTATTTAAATATTAAGCTATGTTTATGTGATGATAATTTCTTATGTGAAAAAGCAGTTTTCCCACTACAATGAGGTTTTGGTAAAATGATATGAGATAAATGATTCTAATATGTATTGAGCAAAATAAGAGCAATTTTAATTCTCTACCATGATATAGTGTTATAGAAAATCATTGGTTAATCCTAGGTTTTGTCCTTAAATCTGTGGCTAGGCTAGGAGGATACTGACTCCCACTCCAGAGCTCCCACTTCCCTTCACCTAAAGGCTAACTCTCACATTAGTTTTTAAACACTAAGACTGAATTGCAGATTTTAGTCTGTCACCCTAAAGATTCTCCAATTCTACACCCAACAAAGTATATTTCCTTATTTATTTGCACTTAATTCCATGAACGAAATTATTCTTCATAGAATCAAATGTGATCCTCACTCTGTTGTAGAACTCATACTCCATTTCCTGGATCATATGTCTCACAACACATTTTAACAATTCAATTGGTCATATCAAAAAGTAAATTAAGTTCAGAGTTGAAAAATCATCACAATTTATTTGATATTTTAATATTGGCACATCCATATTATCTCTTCATTTCATCATATCTCAGAGTAGGGAGAAAGATAAAGTAAACTACTCAGACTGCATGAGAAAGATACAACGAAACATAACTTTCATATATAAAAGAAAGTTCATACAACACTAATAAACAAACAACACTTATCTGAAACTCTTTCACAAAGCAAATGCCTTGTAGCCTCTTTTAGGAAATGTAGGAAGAAGAAATCTCTCACTTTTCTCCTTCTCCAACACTCTTAGAGAAGAATTGACACTTAATCTCACCACAAAACTCTAAATTATAAGAATAATGGACTCTAAATGGTTGTGAAATGAAAAATGAAAAAATGTGTGATGCGTAGAAGGTTGAATTAGGACAATGAGATGTCAGGAAGAGTCACTTTTCATATCAATTTTGGCCCCAAATAAAGCCTAGAGTCAGTTATCCAATAGTTGCCTCCAAAAACTCTTCAAAAAGCGTCCAAATTCATCAAATCTTCTAGAAATAGGGGCTGAACCGACATTGGCGCCATCGGCGCCCATTCTGGCGCTGTCGGCGTCAGTTTTCTGCAATTTAATTCGCTGCTCTCTATTAAAAGGCGTCATTAGCGCTGAGTAAAATTCACCATTTGGTCTGTTGGTCTGTGTCGTCGGCGCTACTCTTGACACTATGACCAAAGGAAAATATGTTGAGATTTTCATATGTATTTTATACTATTTTTGATGAAATCACACTTTAAAGAAATGTATTTTTGATGTTTTGTTGCAGGAATGATGAATTACGGTCATTGGAGCAAAAAGATGCAAAAAGGAGAAAATTTGGGGCGAAAAGGACCAAAATGTGCAAAATTGAACTAGGGCGCTGACCAAAGGAAAATATGTTGAGATTTTCATACCTCTTTTATACTGTTTTAATGATATTGCAGTTTAAAGAAAAGTATTTTTGATATTTTGTTGCAGGAATGATGAATTAGGGTCAATGGAGCAAAAAGATACAAAAATGAGGGAATTTGGAGCAAAAAGGACCAAAATGTGGAGAATTGCACTAGGACTCCGACGGCGCCATCGAGACTGCCTACGACGAGCTTTCCCTTAGGCTACAGGACAAATTCTCCAGAAGGCCGCCGACGGCGCCATCGACAGTTATGTGACATGTACAATGGATAAGGCCGAATTTTGGAGGGGTGTGTAAGCAACTCTTGGGAAAACTCATCCACATCTTTAAAGAGAACATTTTGGCTGAAAATAGAGAGACTTTTGGAGTCCTAGAGGTTAGAAAGGATCCATTAGTGCATAGAAAGCTTGCTAGAGCGTATAATTGTTAGGAATTCTTCAAGAAATTGTAAGAGTGGAGGGAAAGTGAGAGATTTCTTCCTCCTTACTACTTTGGAGAGGAATTCTGTGTGCTGTAAAGAAAGGAAGAGATTCAGAGGAACTTCGAGGAGTGTTCTTGGGGAGAAATTTAGAGATAAGTTATTTACTTGTTATAGTTTGTATGACTTTGATTTTATATATGAATTCCAAGTTGTGTTGTGCTTTCCCCATGAGTTCTGAGTAGTTTTCAATGTCTTTCTCTTTGTCTTGAGATTTGTGAAATGGTGATTTGAATTGGT
>NW_018233187.1:250462-252981 GCF_001263595.1 Phalaenopsis equestris
TGAGCGGGTAAATCCTAAAAGAGTAGCTAACATCCATGGTTCTGATGTAATATCTATGTTAGCTTCACAGATTACTGCAATATCAAAGAAATTAGATCATTATGAGATGAATTATTCTTCAACACCTCCTATGATGGAAGAAAATTCATCTAGGCAATTTGTGGATGTTCAACCTTCATATGAAACCTTAATGTTATTACTAGACCCAACAACCCATACTCAAACTATTATAACCCAGGTTGGAAGAATCATCCAAATCTTAATTGGAATAACAATTCTTTGACAAATCAACAATGGACAAACAACTCAGTGAACCCATTAGGAAATTCATCCAACTATAGAAATGTTAACTATAGACCTTTTTATCCTCAAAGATTTAACATTAATACTCAAATTATGGAGAAGAAGTTATCTATGGAAGAGATGATATTAAACATGGGTCAACAATTACAGAATCAAGGAAATCAATTACAGATTTAAGGAAATCAATTACAAAATCAAGGAACTGCTATTAAGGAATAATGAGAACCAGTTAGGGCATATCGCTACTGCACTTAGTAACCGAACAATAGCAACTTTTCCGAGTACTGTGGAACCAAATCCTAAAGATCAAGGAAAAGAACAAATCAAGGCGATTCAATTACAAAGTGGAAAAGAATTAGAGACAAGAGTACAAAAAGAAATAGAAACTGAAAAAGAAAAAGTGGATGCCGAAAAAGAAAAGGATCACGAATACCCAGATTTAGAGTATCCATTTACACCAATAAAAGTTATCGTGGAAAAAACTCCACCACCGTTTCCTCAAAGACTGAAGCAACATAAACAAAGTAAACAATTTTCAAAATTTTTGGAAATTCTTAAGAAGTTAATGGTGAATATTCCTTTTGTAGAAGCTTTAGAGCAAATGCCCAATTATGTGAAGTTTATGAATAATATTCTAAAAAAGAAGAGGAAGTTCTCAGATAATGAAACTGTTGCACTTAGCGAAGAGTGTAGTGCGATTATTCAGAAAAAGCTTCCTGAAAAATTAAAAGATCCTAGTAGTTTCACTATACCGTGTGCTATCGGTGAAAAATTCTATGGAAGAGCTTTATGTGATTTGAAAGCCAACATTAATCTTATGTCTCTATTAATTTTCAAAATATTAGGATTAGGAGAAGTCTCACCTACTTCTGTAACTCTTCAGTTAGCGAATTATTCAGTTTCTTATCCTAAGGGAGTTACGGAAGATGTGTTGGTAGAAGTTAATAAATTTATCTTTCCTGTGAATTTCATTATTTTAAATATGAAGGAAGATAAAGAAATACCTATCATTTTAGGGAGACCATTTTTAACTACTGGAAAAGCTATGATAGATGTTCAAAATGATGAATTAAGTATGAGAGTTAACGATCAAGAAGTAACTTTTAACATTGCAAAATCTATGAAATACCCTGTTGTTGAAAGAGATAATGAATGTTTTTCCATGGAAATTAGTGAAAATCTAATGAACGAGCATTTTAAAGAACATTTTCAGGAGAAAAGAAATTTGAAGACAGCGAGAAAGTTATTTTGGATAAAATAGAAAATAAAGAATTAGATTATGTTCAAAAAATGTTTGAGATGCTGGATATTACAAAAAATACAGATAAGAATCTAGTTCCGTCAATTATAAAACCACCTGAACTTTAGTTGAAAATCTTGTCTAGCCACTTAAAGTATGTGTTTTTGGGAAACTCATCTACACTACCTGTTATTATATTTGCAGAATTAAATGATTTGCAAGAGCAAAGGCTTTTGGATAGATTAAAAAGATATAAGAAAGCTTTTGGTTGGACCTTAGCTGATATTAAGGGAATCAGTCCTTCGATCTGTATGCACAGAATTATACTAGATGAATAATATAAACCAAGAGTTGATACACAAAGGAGATTAAACCCAATGATGAAAAAAGTAGTTAAGAAGTAAATTTTGAAATGGTTAGACACTGGAATTATATATTCTATTTCAGATAGTGCATGGGTAAGTCCAATTCATTGTGTTCCTAAGAAAGGAGGATTGACTATTGAAACAAAAGAGAATAATGAATTAATACTTATCAGACAAGTTACTAGGTGGCATATTTGCATTGATTATAGAAAATTAAACATTGTCACTAGGAAAGATCACTTCCCTTTACCATTTTTTGACCAAATAATAGATAGACTTGCTGAGCAAAAATATTTTTATATTTTAGATGGATATATTGGTTACCATCAAATTCCTATTGCTCCTAAGGATCAAGAAAAGACAACATTTACTAATCCTTTTGGAACTTTTGCTTTTCAAAGAATGCATTTCAAATTATGTAATGCATTTGCAACACTCCATAGATGTATGATGTTTATATTTAGTAAGTTAATTGATGATGGATTGGAAGTATTTATGGATGATTTCCTGTATTTGGAACATCATTTGACACATGTTTAAATTATCTTGAAAAAGTTTTTGAGTTATGCGAAAGAACTAATTTAGTTCTAAATTGGGAGAAATGTCAATTT
>NW_018233187.1:255558-259102 GCF_001263595.1 Phalaenopsis equestris
TGAGGATCAAGAAAGACAACATTTACTAGTCCTTTTAGAACTTTTGCTTTTCGAAGAATGCCTTTCAGATTATGTAATGCACCTGCAACATTCCAGAGATGTATGATGTCTATATTTAGTAAATTAATTGATGATGGATTGGAAGTATTTATGGAAGATTTCTCCGTATTTGGAACATAATTTTACGCATGCTTAAATTATCTTAAAAAGTTTTAGAGTTATGTGAAAGAACTAATTTGGTTCTGAATTGGGAGAAATGTCAATTTATGGTTGCGGGAGGAATTGGTTTCGGGCATAAAATTTCGGAAGATGGTATGGAAGCAGACCCTGCAAAAATTCAAGTTATATCTAAATTAACACCTTCTACTAATGTAAGAGAGGTTAGGAGTTTTTTTGGACATGTTGGATTTTACAGGCGTTTTATTAAAGATTTTTCAAAAATTACCAAACCTCTATGTCAACTTTTAGAGAATGACAATAAATTTGAATTTATTGAAAGCTGTTTAAATGCCTTTGAGCTATTAAAGGAAAAATTAATCACAGCCCCTATTATAGTTTCACCTAACTGGGAGAAACCATTTGAATTGATGTGTGATGTAGTGATTATTCTATTGGAGTTGTTCTTGGACAAAGGTATGAAAAGATTTTTAAAGTTATATACTTCGTTAGTAAAACTCTTAATGATGCACAAATTAACTATACTCTTACTGAAAAAGAGTTATTGTCCATTGTGTAAACTTTAGATAAATTTAGAACTTATTTAATTGGAGTTAAATGTGTTGTGCACACTGATCACTCTGCTATTAAATATCTGATGCAAAAGAAGGATGCCAAACCAAGGTTAATTAGATGGATACTTTTGATGCAAGAATTTGATCTTGTGGTTATTGATAGAAAAGGAACAAAAGGGAACTGATAATTAGATTGTTGATCATTTGTCTAGATTAGAAAACAAAGAATTATCTGACACTGACAATGAAATTTTAGACAATTTCCCTGATGAAGAACTTTATAATATTAATGAGTGAAAAATGTCATGGTATGCCGATATTGTTAACTATATTGCAAGTGATATTTTGCCACCTATGCTGACACTGCAACAACAAAGGAAGTTCATTCATGATGCGAAAGCATATTTTTAGAATGAGCCTTATTTATATAAATAATGTAAGGATCTGATTATTAGGAGATGTGTACCTTATGAAGAAACTGAGCTGATCATTCAGAAATGTCACAATTCTGTATTTGGAGGACATTTTGGGATTGATAAAACTGCTTATATAATTTTACAAGCTAGATTTTATTGGCCTACTATCTTTAGAGATGTTTATAGATACATAAAAACTTGTGATCGATGTCAACGAGTAGGCAATATATCTAGAAGAAATGAAATGCCTCTGAATTTCATGTTAGAAGTTGAGATCTTAGATGTTTGGGGATTAGACTTCATGGGACCATTTATTCCTTCATTTGGGAACTTATATATATTAGTTGCTGTAGACTACATTTCAAAGTGGATTGAAGCACAAGCTTTACCTCGTTGTGACGCTAAAAGTGTTTCAAGGTTTTTAATGAAAAATATTTTCACTAGATACGGAATGCATAGAATGATTATCACTGATAGAGGATCCTATTTTAGAAATAAATACATTCAGAGATTGACAAAAAAAAATTGTTATTATTCATAGAATCTCTACTGCCTATCATCCTCAAACCAATGGGTTAGCTGAAGTTTCTAATAGAGAGATTAAACAAATACTTGAAAAGACTGTAAACCCTAGTAGAATAGATTGGTCCACTAAACTGGATACCGCCTTATGGGCTTACAGGACTGCTTATAAAACCCCTATTGGAATGAATCCTTACATAATGATTTTTGGAAAGACCTTTTACTTACCAGTGGAATTAGAGCATAAAGCATATTGGGCGATTAAAGAATTCAATTATAATTTGAAAGATGCTGGTAAGAAGAGATTGTTACAATTAAATGAATTGGAAGAATTAAGAAATGAGTCTTATGACAACGACATAATTTATATGGAAAAACAAAAGTTATGGCATGATCAGAAGATTAACCAAAATAACTTTGAACCAAAATAAGAAGTTTTGCTTTACAACACTAGGCTGAAATTATTCCCTGGGAAATTGAAGTCTCGTTGGTTAGGACCCTTTACTGTGAATCAAGTTTATACTTAAGGAGCTGTTGAGATTGAAGATCAAAAGACTGGAAATAGATTTAAAGTAAATGAACACAGATTAAAACCATATTTTAAGGGTAAAAGACTAAATTTTAAAGAGGTTTTAATGATCAGTCAACCTGAATGACATCTGAATAGGTCAGGCTGACGACGTTAAACAAAGCGCTTTATGGGAGGCAACCCATAGTTATGTTTACTTTTACTGTGATCATAATAGTTTTTATTTGAAATTATCATTAGTTTGTGGTAGTATTAAGCTCTACCACTATTATTTACCCTTGAATCATCATAAGAATTGGATCTATAGAGAAAAATTGGAACACATTAGGACCAGAGCAAAATTGTGCAATTTTTGTCTTGGGCGTCGACGATGCCCTCGACGCCGCTGACGACAACTTTTTCCCAAGAGTCCAAGCAAAATAAATATAGAGGCTCGCCGACGGTGAGACCGGCGAGATGGCTGTTACTTATGTTCAATTGGCGGTTTTTGGCGATTTTTCGGCGGGGGTAATCCTTTTAAACTTCGAAATTTGATTCCTAGTTCATATTTTCCCCCAAAAATGAAGTGAAACTCAACCAATTTCATTCCTATGGCGTCTTCTCCTGATAATCCCAGAATGCGAGTTTTCAATCGGCGAAAGTTTACTAGTGCGGAAGTGCAGCGAATCTTCAACAATTTACTGATGAAGAAAAGATTGATCAAGGAACGAGGATTCGTAAATTTCAGATTGAATAATCCCATGATGGAAATTGAAGAAACGATAGTTCTGCGAAGTTGGGAAGAGCTGTGCTATACTACTGCCCCCGTGGTTGTTCCTGTGGTAAAAGAATTTTATGTAAAAGAATTTTAGAATTTTATGCAAATTTGCATGGAATCAACCAAGGAGTTGTTTATGTGCGAGGTAGATGGCTCGCTTTCACTCTTGCACGGATCAACAAATTATACATGATAGAGAAAATTTTTGTCTGCCATTATTCCAATTTCGTCCCGACAAGAAACAAGATGAATGAAATTTACCAATATTATATGGACGAAACTGACGACTGGGAAATGAGAGAAAACGGGTATGTTTGTTTTTCTGCGACACTCCTAAATCCCGTTTTGAAACACTGACACTTTTTCATTTATGTGAAACTGTTACTGACAATGAAGATCGATAAAGTTTCTAAGGAAAGTGCTATTTTGAATTACTGCATCCAAAGGGGACTGCCGATCGATATTAGATCAATAATTGTGAAGTCGGTTTTGGGCCTGATCGTTCATGGATCAACTTATGAGCTTGGGCACCCTTCAACAATTTTCTCACTTTGCAGTCAGTTTCAAGTGTCCTACGAAAATTGGGAAA
>NW_018233187.1:259893-264180 GCF_001263595.1 Phalaenopsis equestris
TCGTGGACGCCCGCCGACGGCGCCCACGGCGCCGCTGATGGTGAATTTTTCCCGAGAATTAGGATTTAATTCCAATAAAGCGCGCCGACGATGCCATCTTACCGACAGCGAGCTCGCAAGAAAACACCTTTACCATGATTTTGACCAGTCAACTGCCACTATTCATCATCCCCTTCCTCCTAAAAACGCAATTTTTGACCTAGGGCTTGCGAGATCTTGGATTAGGAGATGATTTCAAGTCTAGCGATTTCAACGCTTTTTGACACCGGACTTGATCATCTCTAGGTAAGAGCTTCACTCCAAACTAAAAATATTTTATTTTCACCATGGATTTCTTTCACATTGAGGAGATCCAAAAATTTTGAGAATGTGAAGAAAATATTGGGATGAAATGCATGGATCTTAGTGTTGAACTCTTAGAATTACTATTGGAAGCAATTATTTGCATATTTGAAGTATATTTTTGGAATTTTTTTATAATTTGATTAGATTGAAATGACTCCATGATAAAAGAGACAAATTGAGTTTGACGAGTCTTGCTTCGTCAATGCGATGACTCAAACAAGATTTACTTCAGTATCTAAAGGAAAGAAGTTTATACAAGATCGAGTTTTTGAGAGTCAGGGAGGAGAAATTGAACGAGTTATTGCCAAGCGAAGGTGGGAAAACTTTTGTTACACCACCAATAAAGCTGATGCGAATGTTGTAAAGGTGTTCTATGCCAATGTGATCTATTCTGAAGATGGAATCGTTCAAGTGCGTGGATTTCCTATTGAATTTAATGCCGCCCGCATAAACACCTTTTACAAAGTCCCTGATTCTTGTAGCTGCCACTATGAATCCTTTAGTACGATGGAAGGACCCTGAATGATGTGATCAACTTTCTCACTGATGGGAAAGGAACATGGAAGATAAAGCAACGAGAACGGGTAAATTTTTCTGCTTCCATGCTGAATGCCACCTCTAAGGTGTGGCACTATTTTATTTCCTCTACCCTGTTACCAACTTATCACCATAGTGAGGTAACTAGAGATAGAGCTATTCTGAATTTCTGCATTCAGAATAACAAAAATATAAATGTGGGGAAAATTATTTTTAAGAATATATTGACTACGGCAAGGAGTGAAACAAGTGGAGTTCTAGGACATCCTGGCCTTATTTATGCACTTTGCCAAGTTTCTGGAGTGGAAGCAGGAGATGAAGAATAAGTTTACCCTATGAAGCCCATTAGTAAAGCCAATTTAAAGACTTATGAATCCCATGAGAAATGGAGAACTGGAAGTAGGAGTGAAGAACCTTATACTAGTAGAGATGTCCCCTCTACAAGTTATGACCTTCCACCTTCTAGTTCCCCTACGAGAAATTGAACGAGTTATTACTGAGCGGAGGTAAGAAAACTTTTGTTACACCACCAATAAAGCTGTTGTAAATATTGTGAAGGAATTCTATTCCAACGTATTCTATTCTGAAGATGGAATCGTTCAAATGCGAGGATTTCCTATTAAATTTAATATCGCCTGCATTAACACATTTTACGAAGTCCTAGACTCTTATGGCTACCATTATGAATCCTTCAGTATTATGGAGGGCCCCATGAATGATGTGATTAACTTTCTCACTGATGGGAAAGGAACATGGAAGATAAAGCAACGAGAACGGGTAAATTTTTCTGCTTCCATGCTGAATGCCACCTCTAAGGTGTGGCACTATTTTATTTCCTCTACCCTGTTACCAACTTATCACCATAGTGAGGTAACTAGAGATAGAGCTATTCTGAATTTCTGCATTCAGAATAACAAAAATATAAATGTGGGGAAAATTATTTTTAAGAATATATTGACTACGGCAAGGAGTGAAACAAGTGGAGTTCTAGGACATCCTGGCCTTATTTATGCACTTTGCCAAGTTTCTGGAGTGGAAGCAGGAGATGAAGAATAAGTTTACCCTATGAAGCCCATTAGTAAAGCCAATTTAAAGACTTATGAATCCCATGAGAAATGGAGAACTGGAAGTAGGAGTGAAGAACCTTATACTAGTAGAGATGTCCCCTCTACAAGTTATGACCTTCCACCTTCTAGTTTCCCTACCCTAACTGACTTGATGAATGAGTTGACCTTGCAGCGAAAAAGTATAGAATTAATAAATGAAAGGATTGGAGGTTCAGAATGTTGACATGATTGCGATAGTGAGTACCTTCAAAGGCATTCAGATTTTGAGATAGCTTATTATGAAGCTGAAGCCCGACACTACAGAGGTGAGTCTGATGTTACTTTTCCTGAGTGCCCGCGATATACTCAGTATCAACCCGATCCACCTGCTGATCAAGGCGATGAAGATATAGCTTGGGATTTTGATATTTAAATGTAATTGTTGTAATTATATTTGTACTTTTATTTCTATGATTTTTTTGTAATAAAAGTGGATGTTTATGTGTATTTGGACTTTCATTTTTATTATGTTGTACTTGGATTATTTTTAATTTTAATTAAAGTTAGTGTGGTAGTTAAATTTGCATGTTTAGTATAATAGACGTTGAGTAGTATTTTGTGGATTATAATGTAATGTGATTTTTATTTTTGCATTTTAATTTTAATTGTTTTGTTTAGTATTAGGAAATGTGGTGCTTATTTAATGTTTTAGTTTTATACTTATTTCAAAATTTCATTACCCAGAACATTCTCTAACGATTTATATGTGTAGTAAGCTCCTAATATTACAGACTAGGTGAAGTAGAAATTTTGAGAAGGCCTGCAAAAATTTTAGAATGATGAAAATGCCTAAAATAGTGAGGTATGATTTATATTTATAGTTTTTCTTTCCACCTGTATTATTTCATATTTAAAAAAAATTAAGTTTGGGAGAGGGAAGAAAAAGATTAACTATTAGATGTCCTCTATTTAATTATTTTAAAAAAAATATTAATATGATTTTATGTAGTGAATTTAATTCAGGTAACTATATTTTTGTAACTATTTAAAAATTATGTTTGATTTAAAGAAATATTTTTGTAATGAAAATTAATTTTGTAACTTAAGATATTTAAGAGAATAAGATTATAGTTAACTATTTAAAGTAAAGGAAACTATATTTTAAAGTATTAAGAATTTGGAAATTAATTTGAGAAGAAAAGATTGGGGCTCAATGATATAAAAACTATGAAATATTTATAAGGTAAAGGAATGCGACTGCATATAGAACTCCTATAGGAATTTCCCCATATAGGCTAATATTTGAGAAAGTTTTTCATGTACCAGTTGAACTTGAGCATAAAGAATATTGGGCGATTAAGGAATTCAATTATAATTTAGAGGATGCTGGTGAGAAAAAACTATTACAATTAAATGAGCTTGAAGAGATAAGAAATGAATCTTATGAGAGTGCTAAAATTTATAAAGAAAAGATGAAGATATGACATGATCAAATGATTCTTACTAAAAATTTTGAGCTAGGGCAACAAGTTTTGCTATATAATGCAAGATTAAGATTATTTCTAATAAAACTTAAGTCCAGGTGGATGGGTCCATTTGTTGTGATAAAAGTTCATCCTTATGGAGTCGTGGATATCAAAGATCCTAAAACTAAGAAAATATTCAAAGTGAATGGTCATAAATTGAAACCCCATTATTTAGGGGATCAACTTAAATTAAATGATCTTATGTTGTTGGGTCAACCAGATTGAGCATTGGTTACGTTGGGCTGATGACCAAAGGAAAATATTTTGAGATTTTCATACCTATTTTATACTATTTTTTATGATATTGCACTTTAAAGAAAGGTATTTTTGATATTTTGCTTCAAGAATGATGAATTAGGGTCATTGGAGCAAAGTGTTGCAAAAAGGAACGAATTTGGAGCGAGAAGGACCAAAATGTGCAGAATTGAACTAGGGCACCGACGGCGCCATCGACCCGCCGACGGTGAGATTTTCTCGAGACTCCAAAATTAATTCATTAAGAAGGTTCGCCGACAGCGCCCTCGAGGTCGCCGACAGTGAGCTCGGCGGTTATGCCCAATCAGGCTTTGGATAAGGCCAAATTTTGAAGGGATGCTCAGGCAACTCTTGGAAAATCTCATCCACAACTTTAAAAGAATATTTTGGCCAATCAGTGAGAGGTCCTGGAAGGGGGAGAGAGTTCCTGGAGGTTAGAAAGGTTCTAATAGTGTGTAAAAATTAAGAGGAATTCTACGAGAGATTGTAAGAGTGGAGGGAAAGTGAGAGATTTCTTCCTCCTTACTGCTTCGAAGAGGAATTCTGTGTGTTGTAAAGAATGGAAGAGATTCAAAGGA
>NW_018233187.1:265259-270514 GCF_001263595.1 Phalaenopsis equestris
ATTCTCAGTCTGTTGTGTTGTGCTGCGCGGTCAGCGCTGCCCGTCACACTGTCGGCGCTGAGTATTTCTTTAAAAACGTCATTTTCAAACTTACTCCCTGTGGGATCTATATGACTCCATTAGAGCCCTATATTACGTGAGTGATACGTATACTTGCATTGATAAGTGTGACTTTATAATTATTAAATATTTATTACGTCCATATTTATCTTATATTTCTAAGCATATATAAAGTCGCGGTCACACTGTCGGCGCTGAGTATTTCTTTAAAAACGTCATTTTGACTCTAAATTCCATCCTTTTTACTTTCTTTTTGCTTCAAGTCCTAAAAATCAACAATCTACAAGAAAATATAAAAATACCTTCCATTAAAGTGCAATATCACCAAAAATGAGTATAAGATATGGGTCTAAAAATGCATATATTTTTGGTGTATCAAAATCCCCCAAACTTACATGTTACTTGTCCTCAAGTAACTCCTCTAATATATAAAAATATGACTTATGGTAAGGAATTTAACTTCTATTTAACTTCTAGATTTTCATATCTTAGTCCACTAAATACAATAGCATAACTTAAGAAAAATTCAAAACAACTCCATTTAATACGAAAGGTATAAGAATATTTAGCAATCAAGTCTAAGATTTTTTATTCTCTATTCTTTTCAAGAAAAAACTGCAAATTTTCATATTAAAGCCACCTAAAGTATTCATATGAAAAAGAACTTCATAAAACTTTACTAGTAAATAAACTAATACTCAAATAAAAGTTTAGAAAATGCAGCAAAGCCTTCTTTTTGAAATTGCTTCAAGTGAACCCAATTTTTAATTAGGCAACTCCTCAAGCTTCTCCCCACATCTTTTCTTTTCTTCCTCTTTTTTATTATGTGAGGATTACTATATCTGGAGAGTCTTTAATGATTTTGAATTTCACTATCCTCTTCTTAAAGTCAAAAACTTATCACATTTCTTCACTTAACAAATTTATACAAATTTTAACAAATTTATATTAGCTTAAAGATTTCATAAAGTTTAATTATTTTCTTCTTACATAAACCTTTAAGAATTTTAATATTTCAAAAATACAAATTTTCTTACTTAAAATAGAAAAACATAGTCTTGTTCTCTTATACCAAATATCTTAATATCTAAAATTAACCTTTATTATTGAAAACTTTTACTTAAGTTTATTTTTTATTTAGGTTTACTATATATTTAGAAACATAAATATAGTTATCTAAAGTTAACCCCTAATACCAAAGTCATGTTAAATTGATTTTTTTTTAATATAGCTAAGTGAGGACAAATAAAATTAAGTTTCTTTCTTTTTTTTTTAAATTTTCTTTTCCCCCCTAAATGTAAATTTTTAAAAGATTTAGCAAGAAGAACTAAAAAATAAAGGGTGAAAGAAAACATTAAATACATAAACAAAAGACATACCTGTTGAAGTTTCTGATTTTTAAACTTAATTCTGAAATACTGCAGGTGCTAATATAAAAAGCTACAAAACTTAAAACATTAAATTGCACATAATATATATAAAATCTGTTGAGAAAGAGTTAATTACAATATGATTAATAGAGTACTAAAATTAACAACATAACTAAATTGAATTCTAGACATGAAAACAATTTTACAAACTATAATTCAAAACTAAACATAACAACAAAACAGAGTCTCACAATCTAATAAATAGTCTCAACAATATAACAAAAACAAACAACACAATAACAAAGTACAATCAAACATACACTAAAAGAAATATCACCAATCATCATCATCATCATCTTCTTCTTCCACATTCAAATTCTGCCGCTAATATGGAGTAAAAATAGGTTGAGTAGGAAACTGAACTGAATGATCACCCTTCATGTATCTCACCAATGCATCATCATAAGCAGCATCATATTCGAATTTTTGCCGTATCAAATCATCATTGTGAGCATTTCTGGCATCCATGTTTTGCAATCTATGATCCATTCTTAAGATATCTCTCTGCTAGATCATCATCTAGTCTAAAAGTTCTCTGTTAGTAGGGTCACTAGAAGTAGGGGTCCATGAAGTAGAAGGAATATCTCTGGTCTTACTTCCAAATCTCCAATCAACATGAGATTCATATGTCTTTATATTGGCAAGCCCAATAGGTTTTAGAGGCTCAATCCTCTCTTCCTCAGGTCTAAAATCAACTCCTGCCTGTTCACAGAGTGTGAAAATAAGTGCAGGGTGTGCCAAACCACCAGTGGTCTCTCCCAGAGCAATAGATCTAGTGTTCATATAAATAACAGAGCCTACATTTATCTCTATCACCTATTGAATATAGAAATTCAGGATGGCTATATCCTTGGTCACCTCACTATGATGATTTGTCAGAATCATTCTTCCATAAATAAAGTAGTGACATGCCTTAGATACTACATTAAACATAGAAAGAGGAAAGACATAGAAAGAGGAAAACATAGAAAGAGGAAAGTTTACCTTAACACCATTTTTTTACTTTCTAGGTCCCTCTTCCATTAGTCAAAAAAGAAATAACCTCATCTAAGGCCTCATTCGTAGCACAAAATGATTTATATCGACAACTGTAAACATCTTCCACTGATAAAACTCATTAATTTTTCTTGGGAAAAACTCAACCATTTTTCCACGAACAAAAACAACATCATCAGAAGCCTCCGTAAATTTGGCATAGAATTCCATCACTACACCAATAATCGCATTAGCAGTAAAATAACAGAAATTTTCCAGAAATTTTCTCACTGTCGAGGTCGAGCATTGATTAATCGCTCGACTTCTCCTTCTGGATATTTAAAACCATAATCCAGAATTACTTTTTTATGCTCAAGTAGACTATTGAATCGAGCACAAGCCCTGAAGCTAACAAATTTTTGTTCATCATAGTCTACTTTTCTTTTTTCCTTTGCTTGTTCTTGGTGCTATGGGAAATCAAAGAAAATTTGATAAAGATCCAAATAAATTCCAAAATTCCAAAAATCACAATGTAAAATGATTTAAACTTAAATCTACCAAGTATAAGTTCTTCACTAAAGGATTTTCTCAAAATCTCTCAAAAAATTTCAAAATTTTTGGGATCTCAGCAATGTGAGATAAATCCTAGGTGAAAATCAAAATTTTTAGTTCAAAGTGTAGTTCTTACCTAGAGAAGATGAAATCTAAAGTTCCTTTGCCTTAAAATCGCCTCAAATCCAAGAAAATGCGAGACCTAGGTGCAAAAATCGGATGTTGAAGGCGACTCAAAGGGTAAAAATGACGGTTTATGGTGAAAATCACAAATTTTAAAGGGTTAAAGGTTGTTCTTGGGTTGAGGGCACCGTCGGCGCTCAGGCAAAAAATTCCATTTTTTTATTTTTTTTATTTTCAATTTCCTTTCAATTTTCTTTAGAGACTTTTAATATTTTTTAAACACAATTTTTATCTAACAATAATTCGCAAATAAACATTTTCATAAACAATCATTTTCACAAACAACAACAAACTAACTTTTATATATGAAAATATACTTTTATAAACACATTTTTCTAATCACACTTTTACACATATTAAGCAAACTAAATTATAAATAAGCATCGAAATCAAGCCACAACACTAAACACTGACACAAAATTATACACACAATCAAAGTTCAAAATTCTAAATCAAAGCAAACGAAATCAAATCCACATAATCACATTAAGTACATAAGTATTTTAAACTAATAGAGAGTCCAAATTCTTCAATTATTCTATCTCATATTCAGCGCTTTCTCCTCCTCTAATATCTCCCATAGACTGGTAATGAATGTACAAATGATAGAAGGTTCGGTTCGGGAATTGATCAGTCAAATTTTCTTTGAACCATCCTTTTTCCTTAAACATCCGCACTAATCCTGCTTCAAATGTTCCAGTATGATCAAAATTCTCTTTCATCCTCCAATCTAGGTGATCAAAAAGGTACTTAAGATCTCTTATTGCATTTGTGATACTCTGAAGTTCTCTTTCAATTTTCTTTAATTTCTTTTCCAAAGCAAGTGAACTTCCAACTGTTGGTGGCATCAATGGAGTTGAATCATGTGATGAATGAATCTAAGATAATATCTAATGCTATAATATCTAATGCTTCATTCCCATTCCCAACATAATTATATTCAATAGGAATCTTGGGCTCCCAAGGTAATAAAACTTTTTCCCAACTTTCATATGGAACTTGAGATTGACTGCAAAGTAGGAAAATTGTGGAAGGATGCCCAAGTCCATAAATTGGCCCATTCATAATAATACCCATAACATATTTAAATATGATTGATCCTATATCAATGAGTTTTTCCATTTGAATGCAATAGTTCAAAATAACACTTTCTTTGGCGACTCTACTAATCTTGATGGTAGGGAGTACTTTTGCAGAAATGAAGAAATGCCACTGCTTTGGTATTGGATTAAGTAATGAAGCAGAGAAACTAACATATCCCTCATCTCACATTTCCCAAATATCACTTTCATCCGTCAGAAAATTATAAACATCTTACATCAAATCTCTCGTAGGGATAAAATTTGTATAATGATAGATTGAAACGCTTTCTATCATATACAAATGATTGATTCGCGCAAAAGTAAATGGTACAGTCTTACTTCGTACGAAGATAACTCTTTGGAATTCCTTCACTACTGGTACAACAACTGCAGCGGTAGTGTAACAAAGAACTTCCCATCATCTTTGTACAACGATTTTGTCAATCGGAGAACTTGTATTAATCAATTCGTGATTGACAAAGACTCTTTCCTTGATAAGCCTCTTCTTTGTAATAACTTTGTTGTATAATCTTTGCGAGTCAAAATTGATAAACTTTCTTCTATTGAAAACTCCATACCTTGAAGCATTTATGGAATTTGACGCCATGGAATTCGAAAATAGGAAGTTTCTAGTCATCCAAGGCAGTTTTTAGGACTTTTAAAACACTTCCTGATGGTTATTACAGAGCGAAATCCCGCCAAAGTCTGCCAAAATTTGTCCTAAACCGTCAAACTGGTATCGGCGCCATCGGCGCTCCCGATGGCGTTGTCGGCGCTATGGTCTGTCTGCTGGCGCCGTGTGCGCCAGAGGCCAAAAATTGCGTTGATCGATTCCAAATTTTTCTCTAATACCAATATTTGTTTTAATTTATAATATATAAAATTCTGTAGGATTATTATCTATTAATATATAAACACTTATCAAACAAAATAGAAATATATATATATATATATATATATATATATATATATA
>NW_018233187.1:270595-283711 GCF_001263595.1 Phalaenopsis equestris
AACGATGTCCATTAACTTTAAATATCTTTCTAGTGTTAGGACCTTTAATCACAACAGTTCCATAATGATAAACGTTAATCACTTTAAATGGTCTTAACCATCTTGATTTCAGTTTTCCTAGAAATAATCTCAATCTTGTATTATATAATAGAACTTCTTGTCCAAGTTCAAATTTCTTCTTAATAATCTTTCGAGCATACCATATTTTCATTTTCTCTTTATAGATTTTTGCATTATCATATGCTTCATTTCTAATCTTCTCAAGTTCATTGAGTTGCAATAATCTTTCCTCCCCAACATCCTTTAAATTAAAATTAAATTCCTTAATAGCCCAAAATACTTTATGCTCCAATTCTACTAGTAAGTGCCACGTCTTTTCCAAAAATAAATCTATTTGGGGACATTCCTATAGAAGTCTGATAAGCACTTAAGTATGCCTATAATGCAATATCTAATATAACAGACCAATCTAATTTATAAGGATTTACAACTTTTTCTAAAATTCATTTTAATTCACGATTTGATATCTTATTCACGATTTGATTAATTCACGATTTGATATCTTTGCTAGACCACTAGTTTGATGATGATAAGTAATAGAGAATCTATGCATAATATCATATTTATTAATTAAATTTTTTATTCTCTTATTTCTAAATTGAGATCCTCCATCCGTAATAATTACTCTCAAAATTCCACATCTTGTAAAAATATTTTTAATTAAAAATTTAGAAACACTCCGAGCATCACATCTAGGTACAACAATAGCTTCAATTCATTTGGACATATAATCAACATCAAGTAATATATATAAATTTCCAAATGATGGCATAAATGGACCCATAAAATCTAATCCCTACACATAAAAAATTTTAACTACTAATGTGTAATTTAGAGACATTTCATTTCTTCTTGAAATATTTCCTACTCGTTGACATCGATTACATGCTTTAATATATTCATTAACATCTCTAAAAAGAGTAGGCCAATAAAATCCAGCTTATAAAATCTTATATGCAGTTCTATTTGTTCCAAAATGTCCTCAAAATTCAGAATCATGACATCTTTCAATTATCTATTGAGTTTCCTAATAAGGCACACACCTTCTAATAATTAGATCTTTACATTATTTATATAAATATGGGTCATCCAAAAAATAGAACTTTGAAGTATAAATAAGGCACACACCTTGAAATAGAAGTATCCATCTAATTAATCTTGGTTTAGCATCCTTCTTTTGCATCAAGTATTTAATAACAAAATGATCTGTATGCACTATACATTTAGTTCCAATTAAGTAAGGTCTAAATTTATCAAAGGCATAAATAGTAGCGAGTAAATCTCTTTCATTAGCAGTGTAATTAATTTGAGCATTATTTAAAGTTTTACTAGCATAATATATTACTTTAAAAACTTTATTGTTCCTTTGTCCTAACACAACCCCAATAGCATAATCACTAGCATCACTCATTATTTTAAATGGTTTCTCCCAATCAGGTGGAACTATTATAGGTGCTGTGATCAATTTTTCTTTCAATAATTCAAATGCTTTTATGCATTCCTCATTATAATCAAATTTTGTGCATAATGGCTTAGTTATTTTAGAAAAAAATTTTATGTAACGCCTGTAGAAACCAACATGTCCTAAAAGCTTCTTAACCCCTTAACATTAGTCGGAGGTGGTAATTTTTCAGTAACTTGAATTTTTGCGGGATCTACTTCCATGTCATTTTCAGAAATTTTATGCCCAAGTACAATTCCTTTTGCAATCATAAATTGAAAATTTTCCTAATTTAGTACTAGGTTGATTTTTTCATATACTTCCAGAACTTTTCCTAAATTATTTAAACATAATTCAAATGAAGTTTCAAATATCAAAAAATCATCCATAAACACTTCCATTCCATGTTCAATAAAATTGCTAAAAATTGACATCATACATCTTTGAAATGTTGCAAGTGCATTGCAAAGTCCAAAAGGCATTCTACGAAAAGCAAATGTTCCATATGGGCTTGTAAATCTTGTCTTCTCTTGATGCTCTGGAGCAATTAGAATTGGGTGATAACCGGTATGTCCATCTAAAAATAAATAATATTTTTTCTCAGCCAATCTATCCAACATTTGGTCTAGAAAGGGTAAGGGAAAGTGATTTTTTATGGTGGCCATGTTTAATTTTCTATAATCAATACAAATTCACCAACCAGTAACTTGTCTTATTGATATTAATTCATTTTTCTCATTTTCTTTAACGGTCACTTCTCCTTTCTTCGAAACACAGTCAATTGGACTTACCCAAGCACTGTCTGAAATAGGATATATAATTCCAACATCTAGCCATTTTAAAATTTCTTTTTTAACAACTTCTTTCATTATTGGGTTTGATCTCCTTTGAGTATCAGCTTTAGGTTCATATTGTTCATCTAATAGAATTCTGTGCATGCAAATAGAATGACTAATTCCTTTAATATATGTTAAAGTCCATCCAAAAGCCTTTTTATATCTTTTCAATATCTCTATTAATTTTTGTTCTTGAATTTCAGTTAATTCAGATGATACAATAACAGGTAATGTAGATGACTCTCCTAAAAACATATATTTTAAATGGGCAGGTAATATTTTTAGTTCAAGTTTAGGTGGTTTAATACTTGAACGAATAAGATTTTTATGATCGTTTTCCAACAAGTTTAAAGTTTCAAATTTTCCCTGAATATAATCCAAATCATCTTCTTTTATTTCGTCCTTGTTTTCAAAAAATTCTCCTTGCTTTAATTTGTCTTCACACTTATTCTTATATTGCTCATTACTCAGATAATCAGTTACTTCCATCCTAAAACATGCATTTTCCTTTTCTATTTATGGATATTTCATAGCTTTTGCAATATTAAATGTTTTTTATCATTAACTCTAATTATTAATTATCCTTTTTGCACATCTATCATAACTCTCCCTGTTGCAAGGAATGGTCTCCCCAAAAAATAGGAATTTCTTTATCTTCCTCATATCAAATACTATAAAGTCTACAAGGAAAATAAATTTATCCACTTTTACAAAAACATCCTCTATAACTCCTTTTGAATATTTTATTGATCCATCAGCTAACTGAAGAGTTACAGTAGTAGGGGAAATCTCTCCCAAATCTAAACGTTTAAAGATTGATAAGGGCATAAGATTGATACTCACTCCGAAATCACATAAAGCTTTTCCCAAAAAACTTTTCATCGATAGCACAAGGTATAGTAAAACTACCAGGATCATTTAATTTTTCAGAAAGCTTTTTCTGAATAATATCACTACACTCTTCACTGAGTGCAACGGTCTCATGATCTGTAAACTTCTCTTTTTCTTGTTTAGTATATCCTTCATAAATTTCACATAACTTGGCATTTGTTCCAAAGCTTCAACAAAAAAAAAATTTATCGTTAACTTCTTAAGGATTTTCAAAATTTTTGTAAATTTTTTATCTTTGTTCTTCTGCTTCAGGTTCTTCTGCTTCATTCTGCTTCAGTCTTTGAGGAAATAAAGGAAATAGTTTTTCTAAAAGACCTTGTGTTTGTTCATTTTCATTTTGGTCACTTTCCATTTCTTCCTTCTCTTCATCAACTTCAGTTTCTCTTTGGATCCTTATTTCAACTTCTTTTCCACTTCGTAATTGAATAGCTTTAATTTGCTTCTTGTTTTGATCTTTTGGATTAACTTTCACTGTACTCTAAAGAATTACAGAAGGTCTGTTACTAAGTGCAGTAGCAATATGTCCTAATTAATTTTCAATATTTCTGATAGCAGCCCATTGATTTTGTTTTTGATTTCCCATGTTTAACTTTTCTTCTTCCATCGTCAACTTCTTGTCCTTAACTTGTGGGTTAGGATTAGAGTTAAATCCATGAGAATAATAAGGTTGATAACTAGGATTTCCTTGGTTGTTCAAATTTTCGGAGGGATTCACCAAATTATTTTAATTATTCCAACTAAAATTAGGGTAATTTTTCCACTAAGATTTTAAAAGTTAGAATAGGGATTGTTATTTTGATTATTTATAGCATTTAAAGTTTCATAAGATGATTGAGTATCAATGATCTGTCCTAGTGAATTTTCCTGTAATACTGGGAGTATTTGAGAATAGTTCACTCCTTTTTAATCAATGTTTTACGAAATAACAGCAATTTGAGATGCTAAAATAGACATTGCATCAGAATCATGAATACTAGTTACTCTCTTAGAATTTACCCTTTCAGAGGGCCATTGAAAATTGTTAGTAGCCATTTCTTCAATTAAAGAATATGCTTCATCAAAAGGTTTTGACATTAGTGATCCACCTGCAACAGCATCTGTAATAAATCTAAGTGATTCTACTAATCCATTATAAAATGTTTGAATTATTTACCTATCTGGTAGAGCATGGTGTGGACATTTTCTAAGAAGATCTTTAAATCTTTTCGAAGCTTCATATATCGATTCTGCTTCAAACAGACAAAAAGTTGTAATATAATTTCTAAGCTTAGCAGTTTCTTAGGGTGGAAAATATTTATGTAAGAATTTTTTTGATAGTTCTCCCCAAGTTCTGATAGATCCAGGCGCTAATGAATTTAACCAAGCCTTGGCTTTATCCCTTAATGAAAAAAGAAAAAGTCTAAGCCTAACAGCATCATTAGATAGTCCGTCATATTTAAAAATAGCACAAATTTCAAGAAAACTAGCAAGATGTAAGTTTGGATCTTCAGTTGGTGTTCCTCCAAGCTGATTATTTTGTACCATTTAGATAATAGCAAGTTTAAGCCCAAATGAATTAACAACAACATCAGGATTTTGAATAGTCAAGTGAAGTTCATTTGTTGTTGGATTAGCTCAATCTTTTAAAGGTCTTTCTTGATTTTCATTAATTTGATTATTTAAGTTATTTGCCATTTTGTTTAAATTTTAATTTCTTTTTGTTGTTTCGAATTTTTCTAATAGTATGCTCTAATTTTGAATCGTAAGGTACTAAACCTTCAGATCAAATATTTCGCAAAATATCAGATCAAATATTTCGCATAAACAAATATAATAAGCAAAGAAAAATTTCTTAAAAATAACTCTTAAATAAAAATATATTTTTTCTTGGATTTTTGATTTTTTTTATTTTTTTTAAATTTTTTTATTTTTTGTATAATTAACTTCAAATTTTCTAATTTACCGAATCTATTTAATTTACCGTTACCTTCCCCGACAACGGCGCCAAAAACTTTAGCCCGAGAATATAGTTTTGTAAAAATTATATAGTTGACTCCGCTATGCAACGGTGCGAAAAGGTTATGCAATATTTTATTAATAAGAAATTTAAGTAATTAGTGTTGGGATTCTACGCAAGTATACGTATCGTTATCAAGCAATATAAACTTTCTATTTAAGCCTCAAATATCGATCCAACAAACAAGGTTTAAATGTGAAATGATAAATTTACTAGGAAATTAATAGAAAGTCAAAACCAAATTACTGTCACTAATTTCAAATATTGAGATATTATCAGAACTAAATTATTTAACTAATAACAAAACTGAAATACAAAATTTAAACAGTAACTACCAAATTATTAAACTATGTTTTTGTGATGAATATTTCTTATGTGAAAAAGCATCTTTCCCACTACAATGAGGTTTTGGTAAAATGAGATGAGATTAATGGGATTAATGGTTCAAAATATGTATTGTGCCAAATAGGAGCAGTTTTAATTCTCTTCTCTGATACAGTGTTATAGAAAGTTATTGGCTATTCCCAAGTTTAGTCTCTAAATCCGTGGCTATGCTAGGAGGATACTGGCTCCCACTTCCCTTCACCTAAAGACTAACTCTAGTATTAGTTTCTCTAATTCTACACCCAACAAAGTATATTTTCCTATTTAATTGCACTTAATTCCATGAATGAAATTTTCCTTCATGGAATCAAATGTGATCCTCACTCTATTGTAGAACTCATACTCTATTTCCCGGATCATCTGTCTTACAACGCATTTTTAACAATTCAATTTGCCATATCGAAAAGTAAATTAAGTTTGGAGTTGAAAAATCATCACAATTTATTTTGTATTTTGATATTGGTACATCCATATTATCTCTTCATTTCATCCTATCTCAGAGTAGGGAGAAAGATAAAGTAAACTACTCAGACTTCATGAGAAAGATACAACAAAATACAAATTTCATATATAAAATAAATTTCATACAAAACTAATAAACAAACAACACTTATCTGAAACTCTTTCTTGAAGCAAATCCCTTGTAGCCTCTTTTAGGAAATGTAGGAAGAAAATATTTCTCACTTTTCTCCTTTTCCAAAACTCTTAGAGAAGAATTCACACTTAATCTCAACAAGAAAACTCTAAATTCTGTAAATTATAAAAATAATGAACTCTAAATGGTTGTGGAATGAAAATGGAAAAATGTGTGATGCGTAGAAGCTTGAATTAAGATGATGAGATGTCAGGATGAGTCACTTTGTTTATCAATTTTGGCCCCACATAAAGCCTAGAGTTGGTTCTCCAATAGGTGCCTCCAAAAACTCTTCAAAAAGTGTCCAAATTCGTCTAATCTTCTAGAAACAGAGACTGAACCAACATTGGCACTGTTGATGCCCATTCTGGCGTTGTTGGCGCAAGTGTTCTGCAATTTAATTCACTGATATCTATTAAACGGTGCCATCGGTGCTGCTTCTGGTGCCGTCGGCGCTGAGTAAAGTTTACAATATGTTCTGTTGGTCTGCACCGTCGGCGTTGCTCTTGGCGCTATTGACGCTGAGCATTTCTTCAAAAATACCATTTTGACTCTAAAATCATCCTTTTTGCTTCTTTTTTGCTTCAAGTCCTAAAAATCAACAACCTGCAAGAAAATATAGAAATACCTTCCATTAAAGTGCAATATGACAAAAAATGAATATAAAATATGGGTCTAAAAATGCATATATTTTTGGTGTATCATAGCCCTACTGGAGTCGCCTTTGATTGGTATGTAGAGCTACCAAATGTTTCAGTGAAGGCATTTGCAGAAATGAAAAACTTTTTTATTAGTCGATTTGTCGGAGTTGAGAACCACATCATTGCTGGTGATCTTTTGGTAGAGATGAAAGAGCCAGATGAAACCTTGGTGGAGTATATTCTATGTTGGAGAAATCTCAGCATGAGATGTGAGTCATAGTTGCAAGAGCTGCATGTAGTTGAGATTCTTCTGAAGAACATCCATCACCCAGTGGGTTTCTTACTTAAAGGTTTTACAATTGGATCATTCGAGAAGTTTCTTAGCAAAGCCAGGAATCTCGAAGGGGAAGCTAAGCAATTCGATCTTTAAAAAGGACTAAGAAGCTAGAACTAATGGAGATATTTGAGAAGAAACCTGGGGAAATAGAAATTTGTAAATACAAGCCGAACAAATTCAACAGACCTTCCAACGTCCTCATCAAAATGATCAGCAATCATTTCAGCAGAGATCTTACCACACAAATGAAAAACAAGTTCCAACCATGATCGATTGATCACATGGGATATACTCCTTTAAAGATGAGGCAATGAGAAAGATGTTCCACAATCTGATCAAGAATTCTGAATTCAGGTTGCCCAACCTAAAGAAGCCGGACGAGGTCAACAAGAAAGGGCATATGAGATATTGCATGTACCACAACTTCATTGGACACACCATAAAGGAGTGTTGCAGTTTCAAGGACTTGCTCGAGGAGAATTTCAAGAATGGGGACATAATGATCTCTGGAGAATATTTGAAATGAGCCTAAAAGAGATTCTATCAATATGACTTCGGTTGATCTATTTGTCTTGACTACTATTGTACCACTATTGTTGTTCAAAAAGGATATTAGCATGATCAGTGTTGGTCCCATCCTTCCCACCACAATGAATGAAATTAGGGAAGAGTTTGTTGTTGTCCAGAATTATTCAACACATGGAAAGCTCATCACCTAAAAGAATAAGAATTTAGATATTTTGAAAAGACTGATTTTAGGGAAGAATGAAATTAATGCCATAATAATTGGGTCCTTCACTTTAAAGAATTCAGACTGGGTCCTAAATTGATTTAAGAATAAAGTAGTGTGATTGGAATACGAGCAATTGACTCAGGATATCACGAACCTTTTAATTTCCTGCCACATGATTTGGTCTTGACTTTGAATGAATTATGATATCTCATAATTCTTCTTAAGGAATATTTGAGAATTATTAATGAAGGGAGTTTAGACATTTAAAATCATTAAAATATGCTCTATTAGATATAGTAATTCCTAGAAAATAAAAGGATCAAAAGAAAAGATAATAAAAAAAATTGAAGGGCTCCCTAAGAAGAAGCTTGAGGTGAGCAAAAAATAAAAAATGGTGTATGAATTTGGACTTTCAAAATCTTTAACTTGTGCTCCACCAGATATATTAATTCTTAGTAAAAAAAATAAAAAAAAGTTCTCTTGAGAAGAAGCTTGAGGTGGGCATACAATAAAAAAGTGTTGTCTGAATTCAGACATTCAAAAACTTTAAATAAAATATGCTTCACTAGATATAGTAATTCTCAGTAAAAAAGAGGGGCGAAGAAAAGATGAAATAGGGGCTCCCTGAGAAGAAGCTTGAGGAGAGCGTATAATAAAAAAACTTGGTGTCTGAATTCTCCCATAATTAATAAAACTCAAAAAGCTCTCTTAAGAAAATTCTTTGGATATTATATTCAAGAAAATGATAGGTGATCTTATGTCTTTAGAAAAAGAAAAATATTTTGATTAGCTCTGAAATATCTTTAGAAAAAGAAAAATACTTTGATCACACGACCAAAATCTTGAAATTTGCTTTAACTCAAAAAGAATGAATTAAAGTGGTTACTTTATTAGCCATTAATGGAAATTCAACTCTGAAGTCATATCCTTCAATTCCCAACAAATACAACTCCAAAGTCAATTCAAGAGCTGTAGGCAATTTCTCAAAGACAACTTGAACAACCTTTACAGAATCAGTGACAAATAAAACAAGAACTGCTATGAACAAAGCTAAAGAGTTGCGGCCTCTTCAGCTGTGGTGTCCTTAGAAACAACTCATTTTTATAAATACTTGAGAGAATGTAATTCTGATAACACCTTAAAGAGTGAGTTATTTACTAGCGTGTGTCTTCAGCCAATGAATGATAACTTAAGAAGTACTTTGCATTGTGATGTTTCAAAAGCAAGGCCTTGCTTTATGAAGGACTGATGTCTCCATTGCCTGAAACTGGTTCCAAATCCTAACAAAAGAAAAGGATAATTCAATAAAAGAAAGCTAGAAAAATAACCAAATAAAGAAATTGAAACAAACAAAATGTAACGACAGAGCTTGAGGTCCCAAAATTCAATTCCATAAATCTTCACAAATTTCCCACAAATTTGAAACATTATATTTTAGAGGTTGAGGATCGTGACATCCGATACTGCATTGCTTTAGGAGTCCTTCCAATCATAATGGTTCACTCTATATTTTAAATGTTGAGGATCACGACATTCGATAGCGCATTGCTTTATGATTCCTTCCTATTACAATGGTTCACACAATATTTTAGAGGTTGAGGATTGCAGAATCTGATATCACATTGCTTTAGGAGTCCTTCTTATTGCAATTGTTCACACTATATTTTAGAGGATGAGGATTTTAATATCCGATTCTGCATTGCTTTGCAATGATTCACACTATATTTTAGAGGATCAGAATTCCAACATCTGATTCTACATTGCTTTGTAATGATTCACACTATACTTTAGAGGGAAAGTCTTCATGTATCTGATTTCGCATTGCTTTAGGACCTCCTTCCTATCGCAATGTTTCAAATTAAACTTTAGAGGTTCAGGATTCATACATTCGATACCGCATTTTCTTAAGAGTCCTTCCTACTATAATGGTTCACATTAAATTTTAGAGGTTGAAGGAATAAGTTATTTGATTAATTCAAAAAATCCTATTCTCATTTCTCTGCACTCTTGCCACATCTTAGGTTGGATGCGAGTTATTGAGCTTTCCTTCCTAATGTGACACCCTCCTCGAGATCGGTGTGTGACCCCCTTAAATGGTATGAGGCTTTCCATTCTCATTCTGGGGCTAGTACCCAAAATTTAGTTCCTATCTCGGGATCAGTACCAAAATTCTCATTCCCTTTTGCTACCTCTTGGGTTAGATGTGAGTCCTCGAGCTTTCTTTCCCAGTGGCTCGTCACGACTTAGGTTGGATGTGAGTCCTTGTGCTTTCCTTCCTAATGTGACAAGTCTTTTGAGATCAGCTTAAGACCACCTTAAATGGAACACAACATCTGATTCTCTACATGAAATCTTCGAGATAAACTTAAGACCACCTTAAGTGGAGCACAACACTCTATTCTCATTTCTTGAGATCAGCTTAAGACCACCTTAAGTTGGGCACGACATTTGATTCTCTACACGATATTTTTCAAGATGGGCTTAAAACCACCTTAAGTGGAGCACAACACCCTATTTTCATCTCTCGAGATCGGCTTAAGACCACTTTAAGTGGAATACGACATCCAATTTTACACGATATCCACCTTAAATGGGTTAAGGCATCTTATTCTCATTTCTCTGCGCTTTCAATATCTTTTGAGCTAGAGTGAGTCCTTGTGCATTCCATCTCAATCCAAACTCTTCACATATTTTCATTTTACCTGAATTAATTTTCACTAAATCAAAACTAAAGTCAACATCAGAATCAAAATAAAAACTAAGATTAAAGCATCAAAATCAAATTAAATCTTCTCTGTGGTCGTTAGTTTTTCTGGTGGCTATGCCCATAAATCTGTTGTGTAGCTCCTCACTTAGGTTAGCAAGCACAAATTACCTTTTGGTAGTTTAAAATTAATAACTATTAAACTATGTTTATGTGATGAAGTTCTCTAATATGAAAAAGCATATCTCCCACTACAATGAGTTTTTGGTGAAATGATATGAGATAAATGGTTTAGATATGTATTGTGCCGAATAGGAGCAATTTTAATTCTCTACTCCGATTCAGTGTTATAGAAAATCATTGGTTAATCTTAGGTTTAGTCCCTAAATCCGTGGCTAGGCTAGGAGGATACTAGCTCCCACTCTAGAGCTCCCACTTCCCTTCCCCTAAAGGCTAACTCTCGCTTTAGTTTTTAAACACAAAGATCAAATTGAGGATTTTTATTCTGTCACTCTAGAAATCTTCAACTCTACACCCAACAAAGTATATTTCCTTATTTATTTGCACTTAATTCCATGAACGAAATACTCCTTCATGGACTTAAATGTGATTCTCACTCAGTTGTAGAACTCATACTCTATTTCCCAGATCATATGTTTCACAATATATTTTAATAATTCAATTAGCCAGATCAAAAAGTAAATTAAGTGAGGAGTTGAAAAACCATCACAAATTTTTTTAAATTTTAACATTGGCACATCCAAATTATCTCTTCATTTCACAATATCTCAGAGTAGGGAGAAAGATAAAGGAATCTACTCAGACTTTAATGAGAAAGATAAAACAAAACACAAATTTCATATATAAAAGAAAGTTCATACAACAATAATAAACAAACAACACTTATCTAAAACTCTTTCTCAAAGCAAATTCTTTGTAGTCTCTCTTAGAAAATGTAGGAGGAAGAACTCTCTCACTTCTCTTCCTCTCCAACACTTCTTAGAGAATAATTCACACTTAAACGCACCAAAAAAACTCAAAACTATAAAAATGATAACTAACTAATAGTGTGGAATGACGTAGAATGTAGGTGTGTGAAGAAGAAAACTGAAATGAGTCGAAGAATTTGAAATGATGCAAAGGGGGGGGGGTTTCTTATCAAATTTCGGCCCTAAACAGAGCCTAGGTCGGTTCTCCAATAGGTGCATCCAAAAAAATTTCAAAAAGCATCCAAATTCGTTGAATTTTCTAGCCGACATTAGTGTTGTTGGGGCCAGAGGTCCGTAATTAAATCCCAAGTCTCTGTCAAATGGCGCCTTCGGCGCTCATTCTAGCGCCGTCGACGCTGAACAAATTTGTAACTTCTCTATTTTTGCTCCAAATTCAATCCTTTTTACTTCCTTTTTTCTCCAGGTCCTAAAAATCAACAACCTGCAATAAAATATAGAAAATATCTTCCATTAAAGCGCAATATCACTAAAAATAAGTATAAAATATGTGTTTAAAAATGCATATATTTTTGGTGTATCAAAATCCCCCAAATTTAAATGTTACTTGCCCTCAAGTAACTCCTTTACTACATAAAAAATATGACTTATGGTAAAGATTTTAACTTCTAGATTTCCATATCTTAGTACACTAGATAAAATAACATCACTTAACAAAAAATCAAAATAACTCCAGTAAATATTAAAGGTATAAGAATATCTATTAGTCAAGTCTAAGATTTTTTATTCTATATTCTTTTTATCCATATAAAAAAGAACTTCATGAAACTTTATTAGTAAATATGCCAATACTGAAATATAAGGTTAGAAAATGTAGCCAAGCCATCTTCTTTAAGTTGATTCAAGTGAAGCCAAAGTGAAGCCAATTTTTGAAGCCAATTTTCAATTAGGCATCTCCTCAAGCTTCTCATCACATCTTTTATTCTTTTCTTTCATTTTCTTTTCTTTTTTCTTTTTCTTTTCATGTGAGAATTACTATATCCTTAAGGTTAAAAACTTTTCACATTCCTTAACTTTATAAATTTATATTAACTTTAAAGATTTTTCATAAAGTTTTAATCTTTTCTTCTTACATGAATCTCTAAAATTTTTAATACTCCAAAAATACAAATTCCTTTACTAAAAATAGAAAAATATAGTTTTATTCTATCATACCAAATAATCTTAATCTCTAAAATTAACCTTTATTATTTAAAAATTTTAGTTAAGTTTACAATATATTTAGAAACATAGATATAATTATCTAAAGTTACCCTCTAATACCAAAGATCATGTTAAAAAATTTTTTAAAATATTTTGAAAATATAACTAATTGAGGACAAATAAAATTAAGTTTTTTTTTCTTTAAAAAGGAATTTTTCTTCCCCTCAAACTTAAATTTTTAAAAGATTTTAAATGAAGAACTGAAAAATTAAGGGTTAAAGAAAACATTTAATATATAAAGAAAGGGCA
>NW_018233187.1:283726-288983 GCF_001263595.1 Phalaenopsis equestris
GCATACCTGTTGAAGGTTCTGATTAAGGTTCTGATTTGAAACTTAAATCTTAAATATTGCAGGTGCTAATATAAAAAGCTACAAGACTTAAAACATTAAGTAGCACATAATACATATAAAAATTTACTGAGAAAGAGTTAATTACAAATACTTCCAACAAAGTAATAAATACTAATAACTTCCAGCAATTTCACAAATCTAAAGTTCACAACACAACATACAACAAAAATAAAGTATCACAGTCCACAAATAAACAGTCTCATAAACAGTCTACAGTCTCAACAATAAAGTACAATTAAACAAAAATCTAATTAAAGCAAAACCAAGCATCGTCTTCTTTTTCTTCTTCTTCCACATCCAAATTCTGTTGCTTATATGGAGTAAAAATAGGGTGAGTAGGAAACTGAACTGAGTGATCACCCTTCATGAATTTGACCATTGCAACATCATAAGCAGCATCATATTCAAACGTTTAGCTTATCAAATCATCAAAAGTGAGCATTTCTTCCCTCCATATTTTCCGTTCTATGATCCATTCTCAAAATATCTCCCATTTGGATCATCCTTTGCTGTTTTCCATGTTGGATCATCATTTATTCCATAAGTTCTTAGATAGTAGGGGTACTAGAAGTATCTGAAGTAGAAGGAATATCCCTGGTCCAACTTTCAGATCTCCATCCAACATGAGATTCATATGTCTTTATATTGGCAAACCCAATAGGATTTAGAGGTTCAATCCTCTCCTCCTCTGCTCTATAATCAATTACTACATGTTCAAATAATGTGAAGATTAGGACAGGGTGTGCTAAACCTTTAAGAGTCTCTCCAAAAGCAATAGATCGAGTGTTCCTATATAGAGCCTATATCTATTCTTTTCATCTACTGGATACAAAAGTTCAAGATGGCCCTATCTCATGTAACCTCACTATATGATTTGTTGGTATCATTCTTCCAAAAATAAAATAATGTCAGGCCTTTGATGGTGCATTTAACATAGTAAGAAGAAAGTTTACCTTAACTCCATTCTTCACCTTCTAGGTTCCTCTTCCATCAGCAAGAAAAGAAATAACCTCATCCAAGTCCTCATCTGTAGTAGAAAACAATTTGTACTGGCAGGTATATACATCTTTCAACTTATAAAATTCATTAATTTTCTTTGGAGTAAACTCCACCATTTTCCTACGAACAAACACAAAGTCTTCAGAAGTCTCCTTGAAATTGGCGTAGAACTCCATCACTACACCAATAATCGCCTCGGCAGTAAAGTAGCGGAAATTCTCCCACTGCCGAGCATTGATTACTCTCTCCACTTCTCCTCCCAAATTTTTAATTCATTGATCCGGAATCACTTTTTTAGTTGTACGTAGACTATTGAAGCAAATGTTGGCCTTGTAACTAACAAACTTTTGATCATCAAAAACTACCTTTCTCTTTCCTTTTCTCATTCTAGGTGCCATGGTAAACCTACTAAAATTTGATAAAATCCAAATAAATTCCCAAAAGTTTTGAAAATCACAATGTGGAATGTTTTAAACTTAAATCTACTAAGAAAGAGCTCTTCACCAAAGGATTTTCTTAAAATCTTCCAAAAAAAATCTCAAAATTTTGGATCTCGGCAATGTAAGATAAATTCTTGGTGAAAATCAAAAAAATTGAGTTCAAAGTGTAGCTCTTACCTAGAGAAGATGAAATCCAAACTTTGTTTGCCTTAAAATCGCCTCAAATCCGAGCAATAGCAAGCCCTAGGTGAAAAAAATGGAGGTTGAAGGTGAATGAAGGGGTAAAAATGGCGCTTCATTATGCATATCACAAATTTTAAGGGTGTTTGATCAGTTCCGGTCGAGGGCGCTGTAGGCGCCCATCCGGCACCAGTAGCCAAAAAATCCATATTTTAATTTTTTTTAATTTTCAATTTTCTTTCAATTTACTTCAAAGTTTATTTAGTCTTTTTGAACATTAATTTTCTTCTAAAAATAATTCACAAACAAACATTTTCACAAACAACACCAAATTAAATTTTATATATGAAAATACACTTTTTACAAATACATTTTTCTAATCACATTTCCACAACTTCAAAGCAAATTAAGTTATAATTCAGCGTTGAAATCAAGCCACAACACTAGAACGCTGACAAAAAACTATACACATAATAAAAGTTCTAAAGCAAAGTAAATCAAAACCTCACAATTACATTAAAACATAAGTATTTTAAAATAGCAGAGAGTCCAACTTCTTCAATTAATCTATCTCTTATTCAGTACTTTCTCCTTCTCTAATATCTCCCATAGACTGTTAATGGACATATAAATTGTAGAAGGGTCGGTACGGGAATTGATCAGTCGATTGTTCATCCATCCATCCATTTTTTTTAACATATGTACCAATCGTGCTTCAATTATTCCTGTATGATCAAATTTCTCCTTCATTCTCTAATCTAGGTGATCAAAAGGGTAGTTAAGATTTCCTATTGCATTTGTAATACTCTAAAGTTCTCTTTCTGTTTTCTTCATTCTCCTCTCCAAAGATATTGAACTTCCAACTGCTGGTGGAATCAATGGTGTTGAAACATGTGATGAATGATCCAAAATACAATCTAATGCTTCATTTCCATTTCCTATGTAATTTCCATCAATAAGAATCATGGGCTCCCAAGGTAGTAGAACTTTTTTCCAACTTTCATATGGAACTTGAGATTGACTGCAAAGTAGGAAAATTGTAGAAGGATGTACAAGTCCATATATTGGCCCATTCATGATAATAACCATAACGTATTTGAGAATAATTGACCCTATATAATTGGGGTTTTCCATTTGAATGCAATAATTTAGAATGAAACTTTCTTTTGTAACTCTACTAATCTTCATGGTAGGTAGTAGTTTTGTAGATATGAAAAAATGCCATTGTTTTAAAATTTGGATAAGCAACGAAGCAGAGAAACTAAAGTATCCCTCATCTCTAATTTCCCAATTATCATGTTCATCTGTCAGAAAATTATATACTTCTTACATCATATCTTTCGTCGGGATGAAATTTATTACTTGATAGATTGAAACATTTTCTATCATATACAAATCATTAATCTGAGATGGAGTAAATGGTACAGCCTTACCTCGAACGAAGACAACTCCTTGGGTAATTCCATGTAAGTTAACATAGAATTTCTTTATTACGGATACTACAACTACAACAGTAGTGCAGCACAAAACTTCCCAACTCCTCTATACAATGATTTTCTCGATCTGTGAGCTTGGATTACTAACTCCATGATTGACAAAGCCTCTCTCTCCTTGATAAGTCTCTTCTTCGTGATCAGTTTGTCGTATAATCTCTGTCCGTCAAAACTGATAAACTTTCTTCTATTAAAAACTCCATACCTTGAAGTATTTCTGGAATTGAAAGCCCTGGAATTCAAAATTAGGAAGTTTTTGGACATCCAAGTCAATTTTAAGGACTTTAAAAACACCTCTTGACTGTTTTAAAACCGTTTAGCATGTAGAAAATGCTCGAGATGCCATCGGCACTCCAAATGGCGCTGTCGGTGCCATGGCGCCATGGTCCTTTAGTCGGGTGTCATCGGCGCCTATTCTGGCGCTGACGGCGCCAGAGGCCAAATTCGCATATGAAATTTTTTTTTTCAATTTAATTCTAAATTTCCTCCAATACCAACATTTGTCTTAATTTATGATATATAAAATTTTGTAGGACTTAAAAATATTATTATTTCCTAATACATAAACACATTTATGAACAAAATAGTAATATATAGATATATAAATTCATATATGGGTTGCCTCCCATAAAGCGCTTGGTTTAACGTCGTCTGTCGGACATACCATTGGTTTAGTTGGGTTGCCTTAACATTAAAACTTCTTTAAATTGAGGTATGTGTCCTTAATAATAATATGTCAATCGATGCCCATTAACTTTAAGTATCTTTCCGGTTTTAGGATCCTTAATAACAACAGTTCCATAATGATAAACTTTAATTTCTTTAAATAGTCCTAACCATTTGGATTTTTATTTTCTTGGAAATAATCTCAATCTTGTATTATATAATAAAACTTCTTATCCAAGTTCAAACTTTTTATTAATAATATTCCGATCATGCCATATTTTCATTTTCTCTTTATAGAATTTTGCATTATCATATTCTTCATTTATGATCTCCTCAAGTTCATTGAGTTGCAATAATCTTTTTTTATCAGCATATTTTAGATTAAAATTTAATTCCTTAATAGCCCAAAATGCTTTATGCTCCAATTCTACTGGTAAGTTACATGATTTTCCAAAAATAAGTCTATATGGGGACATTCCAATAGGAGTCTTATAAGCAGTTTTATATTCCCATAATACAATATCTAATCTAGCACACCAATCAAATTTATAAGGACTTACTATTTTTTCTAAAATTTGTTTTATTTCATGATTCAATATTTCTGCTAGACCGCTAGTCTGAGGATGATAAACAGTAGAGAATCTATGCATTATATCATATTTCTTTATCAATTTCTTGATTCTCTTATTTCTAAAATGAGATCCTCTATATGTAATAATTACTCTCGGCATTCCATATCTTGTAAAAATATTTTTATTTAAAAATTTAGAAACATCCCGAGCATCACATTTAGGTACAACAACATTTTCAATCCATTTGGACATATAATCAACAACAAGTAATATATATAAGTTTCCAAATGAAGGCATAAATGGTCCCATAAAATCTAATCCCCACACATTAAAAATTTCAACTTCGAATGTGTAATTTAGGGCATTTTGTTTCTTATATAAATATTTCCTACTCGCTGACATCAATCGCATGTTTTAATATATTCATTAATATCTCTAAAAAAGTAGGCCAATAAAATCCAACTTGCAAAATTTTATAAGCAGTTCTATTTGTTCCAGAATATCCTCCAAATTCAGAATCATGATATCTTTCAATTATTTGTTAAGTTTCTTCATAAGGCACACACCTTCTAAGAATTAGATCCTTACATTGTTTATATAAAAATGGGTCATCACAAAAATAGAATTTTAAATCATATATTGTCGGCACTATTTTTGGTGTGGGGTTTGCCCGTAAGAAGCTGTCGGTCATCGAAATTGAAATCCCGTTGCCCGCTTCGGAAAGACGTTTTTTTTTTAAATTAGTTTTGAAAAAGATGAAGTCAAACTGATCCCATAATTTTCATAGTTTAGATGAAAGAGCGTTTTACCTCAAATCCTGTATCTATCCCGAAGGATGAACACAAGA
>NW_018233187.1:289087-289452 GCF_001263595.1 Phalaenopsis equestris
TTATGCTGGGTTCGGGAAAAGCTTCCTATAAGGGCAAGCCCCTATAGTTAATTACATCATAGATAACTGAAGTTACTTAAGAATACTCTCGATAAAAATCAAGAAAAATTTCCTTCAAGGAGTTCAAATGGTAAGAACATTTCAAAAATATCGAACTAAGAAGTGTTTGAGGATTTACCTTCAAGGAGTTAAAAGATGTGTTTGAGGATTTATGTTGCACTAGGCAAACAACCTTGATATGGTATGGCTTTGTTGTTTAAAGCTAAGGAAGAGATGTATTAGTGTAGATCCTCTTGCTGTTGAAGATGGCCGGGCTGCCTACCATGTAAGCTCCAAGCTCCTCGTTGTAGCAGAGTTCAAGTTTT
>NW_018233187.1:291269-292035 GCF_001263595.1 Phalaenopsis equestris
ATTTTGTATTTTTATGATTTTTATTTGATTTTTTAGAATTATTTTGGTGAAAATTCTATTTTTAAGCCTTAAAAATCATTTTAAGGTTTAAAAATAGATATCTTTATTTTTAGTCCTTGGAAAAATATTCCAATGATTCCTAAGTGTTTAGGAAATAATTTGGAACATTTCCATGACTTTAATATTTTATGATTTTTTTATTATTAAAAATAATTAAAAATAATCTAAAAATCAAGTTTTTATTTTAAATAGATTTTTATTTTTATTAAATTCCCCTGATGTTAGAGAACTCAAAAAACTAGGTTTAATTAGAGATATATTTTGATTTTTGAAGATAATTTAAGTGTTAAATTTGATGATGATCTTTAAAAATCAATTAAAAATATCAAATGATCTCATATTCCTTTGAAATTTTTATGGTGAATTCTTTGACTCATGAGACACAATGGAGAACAAAAATCAATGATTTTAAGGCTATTCACTGAGCAAGAGGGTATTTTTATTATATTTTTATGAATTTTCTATGCAAAGATATGGATTTTTGAAGTTTAGGGGCTATTTTCTGAATTTATTAAATACCCCTATTTATTTATTCAAACCACGAACTGACTGGATCATCGGATGCATCGAACAGCCACGCGGCGCGCGTCTATCCGACGCCGCCGCGTCGCCTTCTGAGTCAGCTGCCACGTGACCCGCCATCTCGTTCCAGAGGATTATTCGGCTTGATCTCGCCATCCATTCAATACACGCGAGAATGGACGAC
>NW_018233188.1:0-224 GCF_001263595.1 Phalaenopsis equestris
GTTATTGATAGAAAGGGAAATGATAATCAAATTTCTGATCATTTTTCATGATTAGAAAACCATGAATTGTCTGATGCAGACAATGAAATTACAGATAGTTTCCTTGATGAACAACTTTATAATGTTAGTGAGTGGAAAATACCATGGTATGCTGATATTGTTAATTATATTCTAAGTGATATTTTGCCACCTATGCTGACATTGCAACAACAAAGGAAATTCAT
>NW_018233188.1:837-1357 GCF_001263595.1 Phalaenopsis equestris
TTAAAAAGACTGTAAACCCTAGTAGAATAGATTGGTCCACTAGATTGGATACTGCATTATGGGCTTACAGGACTGCTTATAAAACTCCTATTGGAATGACTCCTTACAGACTGATTTTTGGAAAGACTTGTCACTTACCAGTAGAATTGGAGCATAAAGCATATTGGGCGATTAAAGAATTCAATTATAATTTGAAATATGTTGGTAAGAAGAGATTGTTACAATTAAATGAATTGGAAGAATTAAGAAATGAATCTTATGATAATGACAAAATTTATAAGGAAAAGCTAAAATTATGGCATGATCGAAAGATTAACTAAAAGAACTTTGAACCAGGACAAAAAGTTTTGCTTTACAATACAAGGCTGAAGTTATTCCCTGGCAAATTGAAGTCTCGTTGGTTAGTGCCATTTACTGTGACTAAAGTTTATATATACGGAACTGTTGAAATTGAAGATCAGAAAATGAGAAATAGATTTAAAGTAAATGGACATAGATTAAAACCATATTATGAGGGTAA
>NW_018233188.1:1386-3563 GCF_001263595.1 Phalaenopsis equestris
CGTTAAACCAAGCGCTTTATGGGAGGCAACCCATATTTATCTTTACTTTATTCACAATTATAGTAGTTGTTATTTGAATTTATCGCTAGTTTATAGTAGTATCAAGCTCTACTACTCTTATTTACCCTTAAAACATCTTAAAAATTGAATCCATAAAGAAAAATTGAAACTCATTCGGACCAGTGCGAAACTATGAAAATTTTGCCTTGGGCGCCGACGGCGCCCCCGCCGGCGGTGGCGGTGGGGGTTTTTTTTGTCGTCCCGACAAAAATTTTCTCGAGAGTCTAGATAAAATTACTCGAGGCCGTCGACGGAGAGACCGGTGAGAGGCGATTTCTTGTGTCCGATGAGCGATTTTTGACGGTCTTTGGATGGGAATAGTCTTTTTAAACTCAAAAATTCAAACTCTAATTCATATTTTCTTCCCAAGAATGAAGTAAAACTCTTTCAATTTCATTCCTATGGCGTTCAATTCCCCTGATAATCCCAGAATGTGAGTTTTCAATCTACAATAGTTCAATAGTGTAGAAGCGTAGCGAATCTTCAAAAAATTGTCGACAAAGAAAAGATTAATCAAGGAACAAAGATTCATGAATCGCGGATTGAATAATCCCATGATGGACATTGAAGAAATGATAGTGCGGCGAAGATGAGAAGTGTTGTACTACACTACTGCCGCCGCAGTAGTTCCTGTGGTAAAAGAATTTTATGAAAATTTACATGGAATTAACCAAGGAGTTGTTTATGTGCGAGGAAGATGGATTAATTTCACTCCTGCATGGATCAATGAGTTATATATGATAGAGAATGTTCCTATCTGCCACTATTCCAATTTCATCCCAACGAGAAACCAGATGAAAGAAATTTACCAGTATTTGACGGAGGAAACTGACGATTGGAAAATGCGAGAGTACGGGTATGTTAGTTTTTCTTCAACACTTTTGAATCCCATCTCTAAACAATGACACTTCTTCATTTCTGTGAAATTGTTACTTGTTACCGACAATGACATTGAAGGTTGGTAAAGTTTCTAAAGAAAGTGTCATTTTGAATTACTGCATCCAAAGGGGACTTCGGATCGATATTGGATCTACAATTGTGAAGTCAGTTTTAGGTCTGATCGTTCACGGATCAACTTATGGGCTTGGATACCCTTCCACAATTTTCTCACTTTGCAGCCAATCTCAAGTATCCTATCAAAACTGGGAAAAGGTACTGCTACTTTGGAAACCTTTGGACCCAACTGAAAGATTCCCATCATTTGAAGATGAAAATGACATGGCTATGATAGTTGATCAACCTTCTCAGAATTCACTGCCAGTTCAACCCTTAGTTTCAGATAAGTCTTTGGTGATCCTGCGCCGAATCAAGAAATTGGAAAAGGAGTTACAAAATGTGATGAATCCAATTAATAATATCTCTGATTTCTTTTATCATTTAGACTGCATGATGAAAGAACATTTCGATCACTCTGAACATTTAGAAGATAGCTTGATACGACTGATGAGGAGGATGAAATTAATTGAGGAGGATTCAACTGAAGAATTTCCTTTCTGACCGTTCTACAACCTCTTCGTTCATGTGCAATCAATGGGTGATCTCAGAGGAGAAACGAGCACAGAATCTGACGAGTAGTAGATTTACTAGCCTTTATGTTTTATGTTTATGAGTGTTTAGATTTGAACTTTATATTTGCTTTGCTTTAGAATTATGCTTATACATCTTTGTATAGTTGAGACTAAGTTTAGGATGTTTTTTTTTTCAGCATTTTGAGTGTTGTTGTTCGGATTGCAACGCTGAATTAATGTATTGAGGTTGAGAAAATACCAAATTTATGTGTGTTATGTAACGTCTATTGTACCCCTTGGAATTTATATATAAATGTGATGTTTTATTTTGTGAAAGTTTGTATGTGTTAAGTACATCATTTAACTATTTAAGATTATGTTTAGAAAGATTAAACGGATGTCGTTTAGGCTTAAAATTGATCAAAATTGCAAAAATACTGAATTTGGACATAATCAATAGAGCCCGCCGACGTCGCCCTCGACGCCGCTGACAACAGGAATTTCCCAAACTTATGTTAAAAACATAATAGAGCGCGCCAATGACGTGAACGACCCCGCCGTCAGCGAGCTCCCGAAAATACCTCTTTAACCATGATTTTGACCAGTCAA
>NW_018233189.1:0-244 GCF_001263595.1 Phalaenopsis equestris
TTCTTTCGGCGGAAGAAATTTTTAGGTCACGATGCGGGAAGCGGGGTCGTGAGGGAGCAGGCGCGTAAAATTTATCTCCAATCGGCGTTCGATCGCGGGGTATAACCTGGATCGGGTATTCTCAAAGTAAAAAAACATCGTCAGGTAAAATGTGCAAAACAAACAGTACGGCGGCGGTTTTAAAAAACCCGCCGGACTTATAAACTGCCCCCAACGGGCCCGTAAAAAAAAAAAAGTTAAAAAC
>NW_018233189.1:1674-7979 GCF_001263595.1 Phalaenopsis equestris
CTCTGGTACACTCAATCCTTTGAGCCAACTCCCACCCAAGCCTCCTTATAACACTTACTTTGATTAGTTTTTTTAGCAGATGTGAGTTTCTTGGCGTTCTTGCTTGAGATAGTGGCCCTATTCCCTTTGGATCATTTTTGCCTCGACATACCCAACCCTTTCAGGTCACTGCCTTCTTAGCATACCCCATTCTTCGAGTCAACATCTCTAAAGTATTCTAATGCCTCCCAAGTCAATGCCTTTGTGGTATACTCATCATCAATTTAGTGCATGACTTATTACATTTACATTTGCATACGTGCTTGATAGCGAGCCAGGCTTGATGGGTGAGTAATCCGGTGTCAGTCATGATGCTTTGACGAGTGTTACTTGTCAGGTAGATTCTGACAAGCAATGCGAGTTAACACATTGAGATTAACACTAGTATAATTGTGCTAAAGATCCAATGTGATCTAACTTGAGACATTTTGCATATTACGGGTTCGCATTTAGTGAACCTATTTTTAAAACTAAAAAAAATATATATATGTTTTCAACTTATGATATTTGTCATAATTTCAAAATTATGTAAATAGTAAGCTAGGCTATATATTAGGCCAATTATTTTAAAAATCCATCGTGGGTAACTCTCTTTAGATCCCATGAATCCTTAGGACAGGGCCGGTGTGATGACCCTGTCAAAGTCATACGCACCCGGAGTCTTTACCCTATGCACTTAGATGCTAGTTAGGACACTTTCTATTAGTTTGTGTACTATGCTAGGGTTAGGCTGCTATGTTGTATATTTTGGAACCTGACTATTTTTCTTTGTTGGCTTGGTTGTCATAGTCAGGTGCCTTTTTCTACTCCTTATTTTTGTGTGCTTGTACCTTTACCGTGTTTTTGCATGCACATTAGTATATTAGGTCAATTTTTCTTGCAGGGAGTCATGCCTAAGAACACACACACTCACATGTAATAAAGAGGAGCAATGTAATGAGCCTGTATCAGAATTAAGGTACGAGCATGGGCTCTGAGCCGTATGATGCAACAAGCCATGTGATGAGAAACCAGAAAATTGGAAATTTTATTCTGTCACTCTACATCTCCAATTTACACCGATCAAAACTTATTTCCCTATTTATTTTCACTTAACCCCATGGACTACATTCTCATCCATAAGACTAAATGTGATTCTTACTATGTTGAGGAAAGCATAGCCCTTCTGGGTCATTATGTTTTACAACAGATTTTAACAAATCAATTGACTAGATCGATAAGTAAATTAAGCATAGAGTTTAAATCATCACAATTTATGGAACTAAAAGTACTTCTACTAAACTATATTCCTACACATAATTATTTCTCATTGCAGAGAGAAAGTCAAAAGAAACTATTCAAATCTTATGGGGAAGACACAACAACACATGAATTTATAGATAAATATAAGTTTACAAAACAAGATTAAGTAAAATAAAAAAATACACAACTTATATCAAACTACTTCTCAAGCAATCCTTCTAGTTCCATTGAATTACTCACTCTCCTTACAATTCTACTCCAATCTCACTTAGAACTGTAGTGAAGACGATATCTCTCACTTCACTTCTTCTCCTTCAAATTGAAGCAAGCCATCAAGGAAATCCTTTAAGCCTCCAAGAATTTCCAAGCCTCCAAAAATTTCCAAGCCCTTCTCTCTCTCTCTCTCCTAAAAACTCTTCTTCCAAAAGATTCTCCCTCCATAGAAAAATCTTTAGAATTCTACTCTTTAAATAGAGCTCTTAAAATCACAAAGAGTTACTTTAAGCACACTTTCAAAATTCGCCCACCTTCATTGATCATTCTAGAAAACCATTTCTGGCACCTACGTGCCAAATTTTTGCTCTTAGGCGCTAGTCTCTCTATTGTCTGGTGCCTGGGCGCCAGATTCTGGGGCTTAGGCGCTAGTCTCTCTATTGTCTGGCACCTAGGCGCCGAGTCCACTTTGGCCTTTTTTTTATTTTAACTCCAAATTGCTCTATTTTCCTTTCCCACTTGTTCATTTAGTATACCTAAAACCAAAAACATTAAAAATACTTTTCATTAAAACACAATATAATTAAAACTAGGCATTAAATGTGCAAATAAAAGAAACATATTTTAGGCATGTCAGTTTGTCATTTTAACCATGTGATAAACAACGAAATCAGTCGACTTCACCGACAATTTTTTGAGAAGTCTATGTCTGGCCCTCAACCACCTCAGGCGAGTAAGAGATGGGGATTGCGTTAGCTATACAAAAGAAGAAAAGTCAAGAGGCTGAAAAATACCACCTTTACAAATGAACCAACATCGAACTCCTACCAAGGAGTTGATCCAACCTCAGACCAGAGCGATGATGAGGAAATATCCACAGGCATGGGTGGAACAGCCATAACTCCCTTACCCCTAGTCTAAGAGGGATCATATGTGTTCTTATCTTTCGGTGACCCACATTAGCGAGCACACTGAGTATCCTCCTTCTGTCGATCATCGAGGGCAAATGATCCACAACGAGTCTTGACCTGCCTTCTCGCAGACTTCCAATGCAATAAAGGAATATCATCAGATGAATTGTCTTCATTATCGCCGCAACCTGAAGGTCCCCCTTTATCACCAACCATTTTATTCTTCTTCTTTTAGTGGTTTGGTGGCTCTCGAGGTGTCCTCCTCACTCGCTAATAGAACTAGCATCGACAGGGCGACTCTCAATCCGAGCGGGGGGTGTGGAGGACGAATTTTCTTCATGAATAGCCTAAAGGCTTTCAACCAAGGTCATCCGATGGTCCCTCGAGACCGCTCTGCTTATCCCCCGCCATCAGAGCACTTGTTGCAAAGAATGATCAAAGCCTTGAACCAAGGGGAAATACAGGAAACCTTGATCACTGATGGCAACCTATTTATTGTGTGATAGAGCACGAAAATTCAGGGAGTTAAATTATTAAATGCTAATTTGAAGAATTAAAGTTGCATTTAATGCAATATTTAACTGTTTTATTTTTTTCACAATTGCTGTTTTCAAAAAAAAAAATCCTTGAACCAAGGGGAAATACAGGAAACCTTGATCACTGATGGCAACCTATTTATTGTGTGATAGAGCACGAAAATTCAGGGAGTTAAATTATTAAATGCTAATTTGAAGAATTAAAGTTGCATTTAATGCAATATTTAACTGTCTTATTTTTTTCACAATTGTTGTTTTCAAAAAAAAAAAAATCAAGGAACTAAACATGTTTGACAAATTATAACAACATGAATCTTAATGGAAAACTGAAGAGCATAACAAACGAAGTTGCTATCCAATCAAAATATGACAGAACCAATCAACATGCCAAGTCAGATAATCAAAAAAATTAATGCCTGAGTCAAAAGATTGTTATAGGGCTCTGTCAAGTCGTTCGCCTAATTAGCAGGTCAAATAACATAAAGGTCAAACGAGAGTCTCCCAAAGGAAGGGCCGAACAAAGAACATCATACTACTCGACAAACAAGGAGAATGTACCGGTATATGAGAAGTCATGGAAATACTTTGCCAAAGAACTTCCATACCCACTTCACGCAACTTGCTCATGATCATAGAGCGAGCAAGTACAGGCCGACGTGAAATAAGCGTGCTATCTTTTGTTAATGATTGTTTACTAGTCTAATCACACGTATTACATAAATTATCGCAATGCCCCTATATCCTTTTATACAGAAGGGCTTAAAGGTAACCATATAATCAAGGTATCTCGGAGACCATTTCATGAGGAAAAAAATGCTAACCGTCCATCGTTACTGTTCACTGCTTTGCGTGCTCTATTTCTTGGGCGTGATTCTTGACCACTTTTGGGTTTAACACTAACTTTATTGGTTAGGGATTTCGGAGTTATAGTTAGCTAAGATGCATCTTAAACTAGCATTTTACAAATATTACACTTTATGTTTATATTTCTTTGATCTATGATGATATCTAGAGGTTGTAGAAGGAATTAATCAAATGTGAAATTTCATCAGATATTGCTGTGTACCGATTTCAAGCCATCGGAATTTGGATTCGGGTTTATAATAATTTTATAAATTCTTCGTACATGGGAAGGAGTCTTTTATGTTTTTGTGGGTGGATTTCTCGAGCTCTTTTTAAATTTTCTTCTTATGATCTAATACGGTTATATCAGTACGATGGGATACTGATTTCTCATCCCTCGTGAACCTTTATTCTGAATCGATTGCTCTGATATCTTCATTCTGGTTGGAAGCTTTTGTTTTGCTGGTCTTAAAGAATGCCTATTCTCATGAATACTAATGTCAACAGCTCATTCTATATGATTCTAATTGAATTTCTCGAGTCTTTTCAACCTTTTCATATCTTTTTTCAAATGTATGAAGATTTTCTATGGGTTGGCTTATTTCTCTGCTTGGCCTTTAAATAGGTTAAAATTTTTCTTACTCATCAGGTTTCTATTCCTACCTTTTTCTCAGCTCCTTTTAGGGAATGTGTCATTTGCCTACCAAATACAGTCTATTATGGATTTTGCTACAAGTCTGTATTTTTGTTCTTTTCTTAATTATAATTGTATTTTCTTTTTATCGGTTTTCTTGAGTTATTTTGTAATTACTTTTTTTGATTTAATAAAACTGGACAAGACTCAACTTTCAAAGGAAAAGAAAAAACATGATGCTTCATCTTTATCCTCTCCACAACATGATGCTTCATCTTTAAATTTTGATCCAAAATTAGTGTAATATTATTCTAGCCCAATCCAAACTCTAACGGATAGTTAATTTCCAACGAACGAATTCATACTTGATGATTGCATGTCGCCTTAGAAAGAGTCATTCATCTAGTATGCCATTAAAATACAAATCCTTGTTTGTCAGATTAGGAAAATATTTTTCTGACCATGAAATTCAGAATATTCAGTAAAGCCAACTTTGCATCTCATAGAAAGTACTGCGTTGAACAATTTTTTTTTTTGAATTAGTACATTAAAATAATGTTAGTTTTGAGTAGCTTTCAGAAGTATCTTTTTTCCTTAAATAATCATGAACCATTCCCTCAAAAGAAAAAAAAAAAGACGAGGTATGCCGAGCCATTTTTGTCTGATTTGCAACTGTTCTTCCCCTTAAAATGCTTTCAAAATCGTTTAAAAAGTTGAATTTATTTGCAATTTTGTATATATAATATATATTACTGATTCCGTTTGACACCGTAAACTTTGATTGCATTGAGAACCCGCTCATTTTGTTATTTTTCTGGTTGACTGATATTTCCATATGGAATGCGCACGCAGCTCTTCGTGTGTATTCCATTAACCCCGCAATACCCACATAGTAATCTATGAATAACATCGAAATAGAACCCGCAAAGACTATTGAAAGGTTATTGAGGTTATATGTTATTATAATTAATACTGCAATAATCTCCCAATAGTCCTCCAATAACCCTGAAGCGGAGGTTATTGAGGGGTGATTACGCCTGACATGCGTATTCCGTACGAAAATATTTTCGGAAGCCAATAGTACCCTAAGATCAAAAGGTCCTACTTATTGGATGCGGAATTCGAAAATATAAATTTGATTATATGATAAGTGTAATGATTGTATCAATACAATCAATATAATTAAATTACAATCAAATCCACACTTATTGGCATCCATTTTATCCTCACATAATAAGTTTTCCCGCATTGGTGCAGCCAGGGCTGGTTCATCGCATGCTTGGGTATGAAGAGGTGGCGTCCCAACAGCTGTATTTTGACTAGAGCAAAAAAATTATATGTATTTTTCATTAATTTTTTGCTATTCGGCTCTTTTAATTTTGGAGAAAACTAATGAAATGACTAGACAAATAACCCGATTTGTAGTCGTAATAATAGTTATGTTAATTAGTATCTATTTTAATTTGGGGAAATTGAATCCTTTCAAATTAAATTATGATTAGACGAAGAGACATTGGGTTGATATCATTAACTTAGACCTTGAACAGTGGGCAATTGAATATATATGAGCAGCTATTGATGATCTCTTTGATCAGAGAAAGAAATATTCCCTATCATTGATGGTAATCTAATACTAGCATCATTTTGATGTGGTTTGAAAGTTAATGGGCAATTTGATGAGGATAATTTTGAGAAAGTTCATCACTTCTTTAGCGGATTTTGTAAAAATCAATGATAATGTTTTATCATTTTTATATGGAATAATTTTTTTACTTGAGCGGAGCAAAATGTAAATCAGAAGTATCTTAAGCCAATTTGACATGACATTGTTGTGAGAGAATAAGCAAAGTTCAAGGCTAGCTAGCCCATCTTAATGAGGCGAGTTCA
>NW_018233190.1:0-322 GCF_001263595.1 Phalaenopsis equestris
GGGAACTAAAAATCAAATTGCTGATCATTTGTCTACGTTTGAATTAAAAAACTCACTCTGTTTTGAATAAGAAATTATTGAACATTCTCCAGATGAAAAATTGTTCACTGTAAATGAGTGGCGTGTTCTGTGGTATGCCGACATTGTGAAGTATATTGTTGTATATTGTTAGTGATCTTAAACTGATCTTAAACCCTATGGAATGACATACCAACACATATGAGGAAATTTATTTCTGAAGCTAAGACTTATTTTTTGGATGACCCATATTTATATGAAAGGATCTGATCATTCAAAGATGTCTACCATTAGAAGAAACTTA